>NW_026899950.1:0-127260 GCF_033153095.1 Gastrolobium bilobum | reverse complement strand
ACCCTCCACATCATAAGCAGGATCCAAACCAGTCAAGTCAGCATCAGGATACCTGACGGCAACCTGCTGAAGGGCGTTGTTGAAAGAGTGATACATTAATCAGAAACCCTAATCCCTTGGTGATTCCTTTCTTAATACATGCATTAATTACTAAGGTCTTAAGATCACATCAAAATCCTAGCATCAATCCCTTGACTACTAGAACACTGATGATGAAGTTGTCAAAAATAGAGAAATAATGTAAACATGTCTGTTCTACACTATTCCTCAACATGAAGAATTAATCAAGACAACTTCATACAATCACATAATAGATAAACAAAACATCTAATTAACCATTCATAAATTCAAACTTGAGTTCCATTGAATCAGACTACAAAGGACTCTACTCAGACATAATTGAAATACAAACAAGAGAAGAAAGATAGATCAGACTCCATTGTCATGATAGTTGAGTCTTCAATCTCCAAGTACAATTACATAGGAAATACTAACTATTACAAGAACTAATCCTAAAGAATTTGGAAATTCAGAGAAAATGAGGAGTCAGATCAGATCTATGAAAGACCTGATCTGATCTCCCTTCTCCTAGTGTGACGAGAAAAGTCAGAATGAGATATGATGGATTGGATCTGATATCTAGAATATGTCAGAATGTGAAGGCCCCTTGTCCTTTTATAATTTACAAATTACAACTGAAAACTGACATGGGCGCTAAAACTCTCATTTCTGGACGTTTTAGCGCTCAACCTTGACGGATGCCCAACTGCTTTTAACTGTCTTGGGCGCTAAAACGCTCAGTTTTGGGCGTTTTAATGTTCAGGCGCTAAAACGCTCAGTTTTGGGCGTTTTAATGTTCAGCACCAGCATTTTTTGTGCAACAGGGCGCTAAAACGCTCAGTTTTGGGCGTTTTAGCGCCTAACACTTAGAATTTTCCCATTCTTCAGAATCTTCTTCCTTCTCTCTTTTGCTTCTTGAGCTTCATTTCCCTACAAAAACAATGTAAATTTTCAACATAAGCTTCAGAACTTGTATTTGAGAGATTTCCAGGATATTAACCTCTTTTCCATCCATTTAATCACACAAATTGATATTAATTCATGCTTAAAAACCTGATGAACTAAGGGTTCATCAGTGATACATCAGGTTGGTCAGAGCCTCCTTCAGCTTAGCCACTTGCCCTGTATCTTCCTTGTAGTCCTCATCTCTGGCGTGGAGGCTCCCCTGCGCAGCAAATAAATTTGATGACAGTTGTTCTTTCTCTGCCAGGAGAACCTCCTTCTCCTTCTGAAAATCTTCCAACGACTTACTCAAGTCATCCTTCTCGTTGGTCAACCGCTTAACCTCATCGTCCGCTTTCTTCAGCTGACCAGACAAAGACTTGGTGGAAGCTTTCCCATCAGCGACTTCTTTACTAAGGCGCCCAACCTCAGCAGTCAGACAATCCATCTGTCGCCCTAAATCAACAAGGCGATCATCTTGTAGGGAACATCGTTCGTCAATAGCAAGGGCGATCTCCTGCATCCCCAAGATGCGGCCAATAACCACCTGAGTACAATTCATAAGTTGCTGGCGATCAAAACGCTCAGGAACCGCCATCTTAGGGCGCCCAACATTGGGAAATCCCTTTGCAAGATCCCTCTCCGACAAGCTGAGAGCCCTACTCACAGGAATTTCTGCAAAAATAGGAAGAGAACCTTCAGTCTCAGACGTCATGCGAGGATTGTCGCCCTCTCCGTCGCTAGAAGCATGGTTGATAGCCTGGTCACTTTCACAGGTGCCATCGTGAAACTGCCCACCCCAGATGATTCATGGCGTGCTACCCTGAAAGCTTGGGAGGGTGTCAAACCTGCATCCGTACCCCATTTCAACCCGGACCCCCCAAGGGCCGGTTATCCAGATCCTAGCGTTGAATCGCTGGCGGAAGAATTGCCCGCCACCCCAGTGGGCTTCTTAATGATCGGGCGGTTGGCTCGTTTCTCCAATTCCCCAGCAGGAATGTCAGCGGCAGAATGAATTTTCTTCTTTTTAGCCCTGATCACTTTATCCTTTCCCTTATCGAGGCCCTTCCTCTTCGAAGGAAGGTTCAGCTGAGGTTGAGGAGCCACGCCCTGCTGGCCCTTCAGTTTAGCAGCCGCCTCACGTGCAAGCTTCAACGCCTCTGCCGCCATGTTTCCAATTACAAGCAATAAAGACAAAGTTAGCACAAAACACTTTGGCAAAAATAAACGCAAGAAAAAACAGTCTAGATCATCACAGACGAAAAACAACACGAAACGCCACCACACCTCCATGGCACAACATCTGCTTCGTGGGCCACCGGTCAAGACCTCCCTTTACCTCCACAAACCAATCGATCACCTGTACCTCCTCAGGCGACAAGGCCCCTAGAGCAAACGAATATTGACCAGCTGGCGTCTCGTAATGAGTCTTAGTCCAATATAGGGGAAACCGACACTCCCTACTCGACTGATCAACAAAAAAAAGAAGTTCACCCATGCTCAAGACAGGTTCAATCCAGAAGAAAGTGCGTGTCCAGTTCTTATACGAATTGGCATACTGAGCAAATAGTGATCCAATAACATTTCCCGCCTTTAATGAAACCCAGCCAAGCTTCTTCTTGGAAGACGACACTTGAAAACAGTAGAAGAACGATCATAAGGAATAGGGCCAACCAAAGTACTTGCATATGCTCTCAAAAACCCTAACAAACAGCCAAACGTTAGGATGCAGTTGTGATGGCGCGACCTGTAAATGGGATAACATCTCCATCTCAAAGTCGGACAACAGAAACCTCACTTTCTGATCAGTAAAATGAGTCTTGTACACCATAAACTGCCATCGAGATCTGGCCGCCATGCTAGGCGCGTCACAAACCCGGCGATCAGCACTGACCGCGAACGGTTGCCACTTCGCCTCGTTTGCACCATTTTCTATAATGGTGAAGCTAGTTTCAGATTTATAGTGGCGGCGTAGGATATCCCGGTCAGGATAACTTGAAGAAGTAGTAGCCACCGCCGAGTCTACCCAATTCGTCTCCTCAAGACCGTCATCTGAATGAACAACCGCCATAAGTCACGAAGTCTTCAGAATCCTACCTGGGAGCGACAAACACAGTCAATCCTCAAAACTTCACCGATGCCATAAGATCACTGCAAAGGGAAACTGGATACCCCACCTCGCCCTACCAACACTCCTGTCACCACCAACACCCCCCATGCCAAACACAACAAAAAAGAAAGTGCAAACACAGTTAACTCACCATCAGAATCTGAGGTGTCTGAAGAACTTGAAGAATAAAAATCTGAATAGCTCAGGTTAGAAGGCCACCAGGCAGGCGGTATCTTATAAAGTCCTATGTCTTCAAAAATGGCGTCCCACACGCCATCCCTTATAAGGCGACCATCCTCTGGGTGGTATCTACCTAAACGGTTCTCTGTGGACTCATCATACATGCGACGATGAAAAGAGTGGGGAATTGGGGGAATTAGACCATGAGATGTGCGAAGGGCAACAGAAGAAGGGCGAGGGCTGAAATAATACTCTAAAGGACGGTTTTTTCGTTGGCGATTGATGTTGGATATGGGTCGAATAAGTCGCCCAACTCCAAGCTCAGAATGCCGCAAAACGCGGCGTCGTGAAGCAATCCTCGGATGCGCGAACGGCCAGAAGGCCAAGAACAATTCCTCCGTGAAGAACGAAGGTTGCCCTCCTCGACTGATCCTTCTGACCGCCATCTCCTAGACCTTGTAGACAAACGTCCGCCAGATTTGGAACTTCCCTCTCCAACCACTTCATGGCGTCCACTATGCGGTTTGGAACATGACGCCTCACCGGCATACGGGAGGACAGGCCCTAAAGCTCTTTTGGGAAGGAGATTTTGAATCTCCTGTTCACTAAAACCCAGAAGTTCGGGTACTTTTCCATGGGGCAATTTCTCAACCCCAGGAATCAAAGGACGACTTGGGGTGCAACTAGCAAGATGTTCCCGCATTGCTGGCCCCACCACACTATCTTCCAGTGCCTCAAAGGCTTCGTCAAACTCCTCTTCCTTAATTTCTACTTCCGGCTCAGGAAGTATGAGACCAAGGATGGGTTCTATAAACCTAACCATCGATGCAACAGAAAAAAGGAGTAGAAGGAAACCAGAAGCAAAGAAACGAAACGATGAAGGAAGAAGCACTATACCTGGGAAATTACAGAAAATGAGAAAGAGAAGACCGGCATTATCACACAGAACTGAGGATAGGAAACAAGCAGAAGGGAAGAAGCACAACAGTGTATGGTTCGCGAAAGTAAGGACCCCAACGAGGGGTCTCCCCCCTTTTATATAGAAAGAGGAAGAGGAAGGTCACATACATACACGTGTAAGCCCTCTTCACTCAATCATAAGATGACACAGTCATCGTGCAATGGGAGGTTGAGATGAGGGACAAAGTGGTCACTTCAAGAGGGAACTTCACCTATCACGTCGCATTAAAGCGACGTGCCTCATGACGCTTGGATACCTGCAGTAAATGGCAATGATGGAAAAACTCATCATGGTCACTTCAAGAGGACAAGTCACCTATCACGTCGCATTAATGCGCCATGCCTCGTGATGCTTGGATACCTGCAGTAAATGGCAATGATGGAAAAACTCATCATGACGGCTCCTCGAAGACCGAAAAGCCACCCGAGAATGCCAGGAATGACAGCCTTTTCCGAAACATCCTCAGCCAATCACTGCCAGACCACGAGGACGTTAAAGCTGTCATCAGAAGGAACGACCCACACCTAAAACTTTCGTATCGCCAAACAAGGCGTCGCCAAGATGCCTGCCTTGGCACCAACCTACACTGGTTACCAAGATCGCCGAACGACTCACACCCAGTACTTTCGTATCGCCAATCAAGGCGTTGTCCAATTGACTACCTTGGCACCAACCTACACTTGCTACCAAGCTGGGGGGCTCCTGTTCCGGATGACCCAACAAGAGTCAGGCCCAATAGTCAAGGCCCAACACCTACCAAGCATCCACGTCAGCCCTACCAGCTGGGGCGACGCGTACCCCCCAATGTGGTAACTTCCCAAGGCTAAACACCAAAGTATCCCTCATAGGGACCTCAACTCCCGAAAGCGGTCGCCTAAATGCCTTAAGAGGAAACTGTCCCCCTGGGACCTATGCTGACACCGCCAGACGCAGAAGGCACAGCGCTGCTACGATGGCAGCGCCTGTCATGCCCAACATTGCCATCAACATATGGTCCCAAGGAGAGTTGACCTTCTCCCCACCAACCTTCACCCGGTAAGCACAATCTTCCCTTATAAATAGCTCCCCAAGGGCACCCCCAGGAGCATCTTATGTATCGTTATACTGTCCATTTCCTTAGAGTCATTTTATCACCCTAGCTTATCCATTGATTACTTTGCTTGTACTTGGCACTATACCCCTTAGCTTGGTCTGTACCTGTGCTAAGGGTATCATCCATACATTGACTCATCCCTAAAGGAAACATAGTGTACTTATAGATTCTAACGGTATAGGTAGTAACCTAGAGTGAGATGAATCTCATGGAGACAAGGGACAAGTATATGTTATTCCAATGTAATGTGCCAAAATACTTGCTTTAAGTACGGAGAATATATGTTGTCTTATAATAACAGTTGGTGCAGTGCAGGTCTTGGAAAGCCTATGGTGAAAGAAGTTTCAAGGTTTCATGGCTTATTGAGAATCATATCCCACCCCATTGTGGGCTGCATTTTGCAGGTCATGAAGAAGTAAAAGGAAAAGAGTTGGTTGATGCTTAAATGACGGTTGTTTAATATGGCCAAACAAAATTAGGAAGATGTTATTTTGATTACTTTTGGACTGTAAAGGAGTTAATGGATATGTATGTGGCTGATATTATGTTTATTTGATACCTAAGAACACTTAGGCCCTTGTATTTTGAATGACTCGCAATGGTGTTATCTATGAGTAAGAGCTGTTATACATTTTGTATGTTATTAGTTTTGATGAAGGAAAACAATTGGCATTTAATAAGACCATCCCGCAGTGGGTAATAAAACAATTGGCATGTATCGTTGGAATTTATAAGCCCACTATATTCCCTTTGGAGGAGGTTGTCACTATATGGATGGTACCACTAGCTTAGGTAAAGACCAGACTAGATGGTATGATTCCAAGTATAACAAGTTAATAGCAATGGAGGAATGATGGTTAAATATGTGACTTAATAGAAATGAGAATAATAACGATACATAAGATAGATCTTAAGTTGTGCCCATGAGGGCTATTTATAAGGAAGATGGTGTGGGTTGGTGAGGAGGGGGTTAACCCTCCTTAGGATATACTCCCATGATGGCAGTGTTGGGCGTGGTTGGCGCTGCCATTGTGGCAGCGCTGCGCCTTTTGCATCTGGCGCTGTCAGTACTGGGCAAAGGGGCAGTTTCCCTTTGTGGTGCCTGTGGCGGTTGCCTTTGGTGGTTAGCGTCCCAAGTTGGGACATTTCGGTGTATCCATTGGACGTGCTGCAGGGTTGGAGGATGTGCGGGTCCACGTCAGCCCTTAGGGCTGACGCGGGTTGGGGCTAAGGATTGGGCCTGAACAGCTGGGCCGCTTCAGCGCTTGGACCATCCGGAAGAGTAATCTATGTGATGCTTTGTAGATACTTATCAAAGAATTTCATGAGAAACAATAACGGTGAATCTTCACTGCCTCCAAACGGTTTGGGTCCCACATATATTTTTTTTCTCTCCTCTTACATGTGGATCTCACTTGTAATTCTATTTCTATAAGACGAGACAACCATTTTCCTACAACATTATAACCCATAAAAATATTAGTAATAGTCGTACATGTATGGCAAGGTTTCTATGAGTAGAGTCATTATGAATAACTAGGAATAATGCTGAAATAAGTTGGAGTAAATTAATGTGAAAAATGTTCACCAAAAAAAAAAATTAACGTGAAATTAGAAGTCCTTGACAACATCAAGGAATCCTCCAAGAGGTTAATCACTTAAATAATTAGACTAATAAATGAAGACAAAATAAGTTGACACAACTTCCTTTTAAATAGCTCCACATAATAAGAACTGCCTAGACATTCATTTCTTTTGTAATCTGTCCTGTAGTCAAATTTGATTTCTGCTTGGAGGTTAGGATAACTTAAAGAACTCATTTCCTTGGGCGATGTCACTTGTGTAAGTGCCGATATATTGAGGGTATTGTGTGATCAGTTTTTATGCATCCATTCAATGTTGTATAAATAATTTTTTAGGGAAAATATTTTTTTATATTGCAGAAGAATTATTTTCTCTTACCGGTGACTCTTTGATTTTTGTGTAATATTTTCTTTTATTTTTTTAATAAATATGAGTCCCACATAAAATATATTTATAGCATGAGAAAATTTTCTCCTATTATATAAAAAAATTAAAAACCATATTGCACGAGAAAATTAAAACCCATAATTTTATCACTGCTTTTGTAAACATAAGGCATAACTTAGTGGATGCACTTGCACACGGAATGTTACATCTATATAGCGGGTTTCCGTTTTATACAGCAACAGGATAGCAATACATGAATAGTTTGACTTATTATTAAAAGTTTGTACCATGCAAATAATGAACATGGCAGTGACTCTACGTGATTGGTGCACTTAAGACGTGCATAACTAGTGTTACTCCGATTACATAGAAGTGTTGCTAACTCTGAGACAACAGTACTGCTGTACAAGTATAGTTACAGTATCACTATTCACTTGTACACATTAATTCACAGTCGTACTCGTACAGATTATTCATGTTCGCTCATGAGTAATAATTTATGTTCGCACATGTATTAATCATTACGCACTAAATAATAGGTGTGGAGATTCCTGATTCAATTGACTTGATGTGTGACAATAGAATGGTGATGCATATTGGTAATCTTTATTCTCTCAGAAATTTTCATTAAGCGGATTCTAGCATTGCAATTTATAAGCATTAGACTTGTATGCACATACAAGATTATTGACATGTTTGTTTGCTCCAGACTATATGAGAATGAGCTGATGGGCAAGGAACATAGCTTCAACAATAAGCTCGGTTATATAGGACTTCTTAGTTTTCAACCAAACGTTCTTGATTTATAGGACTTCATACTTTCCACGTTTCCAAATTTGGGAAAAGTTATATTTACTATTTTTTTTTTTTACTATTTTTTACTACTAAATTTTAACCGTTGATTTCCGTCAATCTAACGGTTATAATTTATTGAAATTTCATAACTAATTAATAAATGTGACCCAATAAATTATAACCTTTAGATTGACGCAAATCAACGATTAAGATTTAGTAATAAGAGGTAGTAAGAAAAAAAGATATTAAGTATAATATTTTCCTCCAAATTTACATATATTTATCAAATTTAGTAAATATTTTTAAAATCCTTTACATTCTCAATATGCTTAAATGTCTCAGAATATACTTGCTAAGGATAAATATAAATAAAGACAATCCTTATCTTATCAAGAAACATGAGTAAAATTCCCAACACCTATATTTCATACTATATGTGGATATATATTTTTGGCATTGTCTTTTCCAACAAACTAAAAATGGACCAGAGGAATATGCATATATGTGGGAGGAAAACAAAGAAGTAATTCACTATAGTAAGAAATAAACTCCGTATTATGAGAAATTCACCCTCACCACTAGTCTAAATCCCAAATGGTTATTACAAACATTTCTTATTGGCCTTCAATTTCTTTCCCTCCCCTTCTCCAAATTTTCATAAAGATATCTTATTTATTTTATCCTTGTATCCTATAACAACCCAAACCTTTAAGATTTGATTGTGTATGGCTATTTATGGATATAATTAAATAAATATAGAAAATTATAGTTATATTATGTAATTTTACGATAAATATGTTACAAGAGCTAAGAATTGATCTGTTAATCATTCGATTGGCATGAAATAAATTATAGAAATACAGTTCATTAATAATATTTAAAAAATTTAGGAGTCAAAGTATAAATATGTGAAAGTTCAGGGACCAATTTGCAAATAAGCAAAATTAGGTCTAAACTTGATTTAGATGGTTTAATTAAATTCTTTGGTTTAAAATGACCTTAGTTTGTTAATTATGATTAAAATAATTTAATTAATTAAGTCAAAGTTATGTTAATTAACAACCAATTAAAATGACTTTAGGTCAATGAAATGTAATAAGTTGACTACTTAGATATTAAGTAAATCTTCCTTGATATTTCTAAGCCTCAGTCGGTTAAGGAATAAGTTAAAGTTAACATAACCATTTACCAAAAAAAAAAAAAAAGTTAACATAACCAATCAAATGAATTCATAAGTTAAGGAAGTCAAAATTAGTGGCTATGTAGATTTTATGTGTTATGCGGTGCATTCTATTTCTTTCCTTATGTTTCACGTAAACTGTTCTCTCTTTTCTTGTTCATAGGCTGTGTGTCTATGAAGGGAAGAGCCAATGAAAGACATGCTAAATTATTAAAGTCAAATTAACTAAAACATATGCATTAAGCCACGTATGTAATTCCTAGTTGGTTTCTCTTCTTATTAACCCACATGACCAATTTTCTTTCTTCTCTAAGCTTCACTCATACGAGTTTCTCCTCTCTTTTCCCTGCATAAACCGTGACATGCATGGAGGGCCTTGGGATATTGAGAACTTGCCTTTGGAGCCACTAAAACCTAAACTCTTTGAGAGAAAATATTCTTTGTAACCTTGTGAGTATAACCATGGTTTCAAATCCTTAAGAGGAGCTTCATGTGTTCTGTTTTGTCCTCTTCTTCATACGCCTTATATGCTGTCTTCTTTAGGAAGTGATGTGTTTTCATGTTGTTTGGTTGAAGAATCAATAACCTAGTCATCTAGAAGTGTTTTAAGGTAACTAACCTATCTTCTTGTGATTCTTTTACTATGTTGTTTGTAACACCCCGTATGCATTCGGATATGTTATCATATTACGGTATTAAGCGCAACTCAATTAAATGCGAAAGCTAAAATAATCCAAGTTATTATACATGCAAGATGATTTGTTTCTTTATTAACATACAATATAAAAGATCATCTATATCCTTATGTAATTGCAAAACCACAATAGAATTCCTGAAATGCCTCAATATATAAATAAAATACTAAGTCATGAAGCTACATCACGTAGTCATGACAACGTCCTCACCTCATGGCGTATGCAGATACGTATATCCATCAACAATACCAATTATTAATAAGTGACATGGACAACCCCCATGCTCACATCAAATAAACATACAGAGTTTCACATATAAATAATCATGTCTCAGATACAATAACCATATCCAGAATAATGTGAATAAAACATGCATATAAGGAAACTCTACTTTGGCCTCTTGCCTCGGAAAGCATCCATCTCATGGACATCTGTACCTGAAAATGTGCCCCAGAAGGGGTGAGATCTCTAAACAGAAATCTCAATAAGCAAGTGTTCTCGAAGAGTTCCTCCGCCCCAAGCTCACTTCTTTATAACAGTTTAAAATAACAGTTCAACAATATTAATATTCATATGATGCATATACATATATATATATATATATATATATATATATATTATGCATGTGTGCTAACAAGTCTATTAGCTAGAGAATGGTATGATTTATAAACATCTGCTACATACATAAGAAGTATAAGGCAAGAACTCAGGGAATACAGTCTCGTGCAGCTCCACACTACACTCATGTATTAGTCATCTTGTGTTTAATACACCACATAACATACATATATAAGAGTGCATCATTTCATCATCTCAAATAACAGATAAGCACATATACCATATAAAACTATTATCCTCCTCTTGGAAAATGGTGGAACAAATGGGGACTAACCTTGAGAACACGAAACTTACCTGTAAATGCTAAATGTCCAACCTAACCTTGGGGTACAAGTCCAAACACCAACTCAACAACCAGCAGTGTTACAATCTGTTTCCACAACATAAACATCATCAACAAATATATCCTAAACCCTTAACTCAAACGGGACACTATTTCTTTTTCGTTTTACATAGTGCAGGCTTCTCTCAAACTCCTGAAGTACAACTATCTTTACCATTTTTAAAACTGAAATTGTAAGACTTTACGGAAAATTCTAATATTTTACTATGTTAAACTAGACATCCTAAGCTTTCCAACGACATATCATATCTCCTATTTGAAGTTGTATAACTCCGGTTATGTTTTGCGTAAAGTGACTGCAACAAACTGAATTTTCAGCAACCAAGACACGAATTAAAACTAAAACCTCGATCAAAATACTTATCCAATAGATACAAAATTATGTAAGGTTGTATCCCTATGTGTTAGCTTCGCATAGGTCCAAACCTCATTTAATTTGGAGCTCTGTAGCTCACTACTAGAAAAATCATGTATAGCGAGGGAATTGCTATGAAAATCCCGTCGCTAATTTCATCCTCGCTACTACTTTCCCTCGCAAATGATTTTGTGAGGGAATTTGCGAGGGAAAGTAGTAGCGAGGATGAAATTAGCGACGGGATTTGCATAGCAATTCCCTCGCTATACATGATTTTTCTAGTAGTGGCTCGAGATATCATGATTTTACTAAACTAGGTTGCTGCTGTCTCAAAGAGTTTTCGATTACTGCATTTTTCTAGAAAGTATTCGAATACTTCTTCGACAGAATGCAAAAAACTGAGTTTTTAAGGTATAATTAACCTCCAATGATCCCCCAATCTTGTTTAGTAATTAACATACCAACACGTTTTAAACACCAAAACCACTTCAAGACTCAACCTTTAACCTAAATCATGCTTTCTATCATGAAGAACAAAGGAAAGGTCATTCTTTTCACATGAACACAATAAGGATGTTTGATATATACCTTGGGCTCTCCAAAACAGAGAAAGAAAAGGACTTTAGAGGCTTAGACTCCACTCTCTACCGCTGTCAAGTGATGTGAACTAATTTGGGTCTACAAGGTTGGTTCTTTCTTCACAAATATGCTTCCTTGAAGCACCCAAAAGTGTAACAATGGCTTCAACACTCTCAACAAAAAAGACAACCCTCAAACTCTCCCTAGGCAACAATAAAAATGTCTAAAGAATGGTTCTCTTAATCTCAATGTGCAAGCTTTCAATGATTTATAGTGATCAAAGAAGAAAAGGATGATTAAAGGTAGGAACTTGGGTGGTTTCCATGGAAGAGAACACGGTCTTGTTTGAAGGGAAGAGTACAACACTTAGGGCTTTTGAAATGTGTCTCACGTAGGTCATATGACAAGTGGAGGGGTTTTAAATGTGTCTAGTCAATTAAAGGACACTGTCCACTAATATGTCGGTATTGGTTCTAATAGTTTTATTAATTATTTTTCTACCAAACTTTATATTTTTAACCTAGACATTTTTCTAAGAATTATCATATTCTTATTTTAATTTTTCGAGACACTTCACTGATACGCATTTATATCGTGAAATACCCGGTATTTACACTTTTCTTCCGAAAAATAACTTAATATTAATTATTATATTTTCCCATAATTAATTTATATCCATTATGGAATTATTTATTAAAATCAAATTTAACTTATTAAATTCCTAATTTAGCGGTGCAGGTTCTTACATTCTTCAGTTCTGAACTTGGTTGTTTGGGGCTGATGTTGATGGATTTGTGTTGTGTTTGTATGATATATTTTAAGATTAAATGGATAAGGTTAGTGTTTTTTGTTGGTTGTTGATGATTTATGGTCAATTGGTTGGCTAAAAATAAAACTATGGATGACCTAAATATACCCTATATGTATCGGTCATGTGAAGTAAAAATGAGTGAACCAAGTGTTTGTAAGTATGTCATGTTAAAAGTTGAGTCATTGGATGATTTGTTGATGATTTAATTGATAAAAATTTAAAGGAACTTTGAGAGAAAACTAGTTAACCTAACATGTGTAATTCAGCCATATATAGTAAAATTATGTGGAATTGGATTTTATATGGTTAAATGATGTTCGAAGGTATTTTGTATGTAATTAAGTGGGTTGGAACTTGATTGAGTTGTAAGAAAATATAGGAAAGTTCATAGCCATTGATTATGCATATGTTCGACTTTCAGTAGTTTAAATAGATAGATGTATGCTTTGTTGGTTTTACAATGAGTATTAAAGTATTTTGTTATGAATTATGTTGATATAATGTCATTAGGTCACACTATGGTATTTTTGGCTATGTCATGTTTTAAGTGAGGGAAAAGTGTTTTATGATATAATATGGCATTCTGTGATAAGTTAAGATGGTTATATGATTAAGGAAATGTGAGAAGGTTTGGTTAGGTCCAAATCAGTTATGTAGGGTTTTCATCAAGTAAGTTGTTATATGGTAAGGTTGTTAGACTATCAAGTAAGATGGTTTAATCAATTATTATAGTAAGAAATCAAGCTAAGTCAATTGTGCCTTTGGTTGGTGATGTTGGCCAAGAAATGATAATGTAACATAGATATGGTTTTTAATTTATTTAAGTGCTTGGTTGAATAAATGAAGTAAAACCAAGTGTATGTTATGTAGGTTTAAAGTATGAAAACCTAAGTTAACCTAAGGGTTAAGTTATCTATGTTGAAAGTGTCAATATGAAAGGTCTTAAGAATATGTCCAAAATAGAGTTTGACTTGTTAATTGGTATGAATTGTAAGTAAGAATATGTTAAGGATTATGTGAACTAACATGCAGAAGATTTTTGAAATATGTATGTACTTAAGAGGATTTCTTCAAGTGCAAGTAATTATGTATTGACATAAACATCATGTTTGAATATGTGATCTTAACAGTTACGGATATACGGATAGCTTTAGTGACGTAGGAGCAGGGTTTACAGAGAAGCTAGTTCCAGGTAAGCTCTTGGTTTCAGAGCTTTCTTCGTTGTGTTGTTCTGCCATGGTCCAATAGGATCTTAGTTCACATGGTACATGTTGTGATGAATGTAGATATGTAGTATAGTTGCATTCATGTAGCTCATGCATCTGATATGATAGATATTACATGATATGATATTATAACACCTCGTAAATCTAAATATGAAATTATATGCTATAATGTGGGTTAAAAGGGAAGGATCAGTGAAAATCCGGAAATTAAGGCCAAACTGAGTGAAAAGGGAAAAATGGTAATTTACCAAACACGTATCCCTAGGCATGAAAAATTGAGTAGAAGACCTCAAATGATAAAAATAAGGCCGGAAATGGATTCAGAACGAAAAATCGAGTGGATAGGCAAGTTTTGAAAATTTTGATGAATAGTGATTTTTTCGGTGTAAAAATACTGCGGTATGAGTGTATCGTTAAGCATGAAATTTTATCAACGTTGTTAGGAAACAAAAATATGCCTTGAACCAGAAAAATATGGGGATTGTGAAATTGTAGTTGAAATTGATGTTTGAATTAAAGTTAAAACGCGTGTGGGACCCGCTTACCCAAAAAGCCACTTAAGTCTTCAATTTCCTCACAAAACCTCACGATCTCTCTCTCCTCTTTCTCTTTTCCCTGCTTGAGTTCCTTCCCCATTGAAGGCTTTCAAGGTTTTCATTCAAACCCTCACTTCCCTTGGCCAAATCCTTTGAAATTTATAGTGAAATTCATTGGAAAACCTATTCTAAAGCCATTGGTGATACTCTCTAGCCTTGAAATCGCTTGTTGGAGGGGTTGTGGCTTAGGGAAAAATCTGAAAATTGGGGAAAAAGGATGTTCATGGAGGCAATGGGCCTCTAGTTGCTTGGTGAAGCCTTGGTGGAGTGTCTAGAGCCGTTTGTGAGTATATTTACATAGTTTTATGGTTGATTTCATGGATCAAAATATATGAATCCTATTCTTGTAGTTGTTGATTGGTGATGATAAGAGGTTCAAATGGAAAAAATTGCATTACTAAAAATGTCTTAGAATGACTTGCTTGAGTTAGAAATGCTATGAAAATTTAGGTGAAAATGTTGTGTTTTTTAACTTAGAAAAATGAGTGTCATGAAAGTGGAGAAATGAGTTGTGTAAAAATTGTGTAGTGAGATGTTGTAGAATATGATTATATGAGTGTTGAATTGTTAAATGATGATGATTGATGAAGTAAAATTTAGTGTGATTTGGAAATTTATAACTTAGGCAATTTTGTGATGAGTTTCTAGACTTTATGAAATTGGTATGTGGTGTAATTGAACAATTGAATCATGAACCATTAGTATAGGTTAATAAGGGGATTTTATGACATGTGTAAGTGTTGAATTGGATTGAAAATCCTTTGGGATCCTAGAATGAAGAATTCGACCTATTGAGGTAATGGATGGTTAGATGATGTAAAAATGTTATAGTTGATGCTATATGATCGTGATTGGTGTTTAAATGAATGGTAGGTTGGTTTGATGTAGTGAAATTGAAAGGAGGAATGTTGGATGTGTTGTGTGTGTGAGATTTCAACCATATTGAAGGAAATAAGGAAAATGATGTGAAAATGTGGTATAACCAATGAGTGATGCCTTAGTGCATAAATGGTGATTTAGTTTAATGACTAAAATGGTTGAAGTAATTGGATTAAATGTAGTTGGCCATTAGGCCTAAGTTGTTTTGTTGAGAATTATTGTATTTGAAAGTGAATTGGTTGTCTTGAAATTGTATTGATGATCATGTTGATTGATCATTATAGGTTTCCTCTCTCGGACTCAATAGAGGAGAATTAAGCTTGGAGCTTACGTTGTGGAGCATTGGCTTCAGAGTTGAGGTAAACCTTTGGAACTTGAGTTTTATTCCCTCGTGTGTTCCACCACACCTAGTGGAAGGTTGTGGTTGGATTTGATGCCTTTGATTATGTATAAATGTATGTTCATGCATTGTTGACATGATTGTGTGATATGCTTGGAGCATGTTGTGTGATATAATTGTGATCTCTGGCCAGTAGATGTGTGTTGGTTTGGACTTCCGCTGGAGATATCCTTTGGGGATTCCGGTCGGGTTTTGCCGTGGAACCGACTCTGGGAGCGGTACCAGGATGATCCAAACGTGGGACTTCCGCTGGATAGGGCTCATGAGGAGTTCCAGTTGGGTTTTGCCATGGGGTCGTCTCAACCATGGGAGAGGCACCAGGAAGATTCCGGGAGTTATATGATGGGGTCCTTTAAGGGAATCCTGATGTGGATGTCCTTGGATTTGTGCCCAGTTGTTGTTGTGTGATATTTGTATGTTATGCATTTTATATGATGATCATTGTATGCACATTGAGTGAGCCATGGGGTGGAGTGATCCTCTAGTACCCTTGGTTTACTGAGATATATTTGTATATCTCACCCCGCGTTTGGGGACATCATTTCAGGTCTTGCTGAGCATGGTGGATCTCCGGGCAAGAGGCCCGCTTAGTAGAGGAGTAGAGCGTGAGGTGCATTTGGAGAGCATGACATATTGAAGGATTCCATTTGATGTACATAGTATAGTATTTGACATTTTGGACTCAGGTTATGAACTTGTTGCATGTGGAGATTGCCATGCTCTTGGATATTTATGACTTTATGTTAAGTCCTTTAAAATTGATGTATAGTTAAGCCTCTTGTTATTTTTGCATTTTGAGTGAGCATGAGACTTGTCCATGGCCACATAATTGTATTTTGAGGCATTGGAAGACTTGAGTTGTAAATAGACCATTTTATGTGTAAATGACTATGATATTGAGAACATTGTAATGATGCATTGATTAATGAATATGAATGATGGAAGGGCTTAGAGCCTACATTAGGACATGTGTAAAGTGTATATGAAGTAGCAATGTGTTAAGAGTAGGTTAGACCACTCATTTTGGGTCTTAAAAGCTGTCATCTGTCATTTTTGCTGCATAGTAATCAATTACTTTTCACTGGTAATCGATTACCTGCAACAGGGAACGAAAAATTGAGCTTTTGTCTTCAAAGTAATCGATTACCAGAGCATTGGTAATTGATTACCCTGTTCAGTAATCGATTACCAATATCTGGTAATCGATTACCAGAAAACAGGGGAGCCCAATTTGAGGTTCTGACTTCTACAGTAACCTTGGGTAATCGATTACCTCAAGGATGGTAATCGATTACCACTGTGTTAAATTTTAAAAATGTGTTTTCTAAAAGCTAAAATGAATGGTATTTCTTAGAGAGATTATAATTGGTATGTTTAATGCTTCCGCGAGTTTTGCAATTACAATTATGGCATTGTTTTAATTGATTACGGAAATGGTTAATGTATAAAGAAAGGAATGTAATGAAAGAAAAAGTTTACCTGTAATTTAATTAACTCAATTACTGTGATTGTAACTGCGCCTAATACCATATGCAATGATAACATTACCGGTACGTAACGGGCTGTTACAGATATTGTTTGTTAGTTATAATATGATATGAAATAGTGTGAAATGATATGATTTGTTGTGGTATGAAATGTTATAAGAGGATATGTTATGTGTTATGTTATAGTACATATAGGTGGACATGGAGTTCTGATTAGTGAGCACATACAGGTGTGGAGAGTAATTGGTGTGGATTTCTTTGTGGGATACAGCCCCTGGAAATCATGGATATATAAATATAGATCTCTTTGCGGGATACAACCCTTGGAGATATATGTTATGATTCCTTTGTGGGATACAGCCCCTGGGAGTATATGTTAGGATTTCTTTGCGGGATATAACCCTTAGGAATCTTATATGTGTATGTATGATCTCCTTTGCAGGATACAGCCCCTGAGAGTACAGGTATATGAGATGATCTCCTTTGCGATATACAGCTCTTGGAGTATAGGTATAGGTATAGGTATAGGTTAAGATCTCTTTGTGAGATACAGCCCCTGGAGTAGAACCCTAGAAGTTTTATGTATGTGTATGGAATATATGATGTCTTCTATGCTATGTTATCTGACATTTATGCAAGAAGTGAACTCACGGGTGGAGACTACTCCATAAACCCAGGGTTTTCTGAGAGGGTTAATCTAACCTCGTATGGGGACTTACATTTCAGGTACTACAGATGCATGAGAGCCTTCACAGGGCAAGAAACCAGTTCAGAGTGGCTAGAGATCTTAGCTGGAGCAAATAGCTAGCATAGCATTCTAGAGCATCATTCTATATGTATATGTTTTGTAGAGCATGATACGTTATGTTCATGCATATGTATAGTATGGATTTTCATTTTGAGAGGCGTATGCAGCCTATATATAGTTGTGAATTATGACAGGTTTAGGTATCAGTACGTATGTTATTATTTGGATTGTTATCAGTAATGGCACGAAGTCATTTTCTAGTATATATATATATGTATATAGATGGATTGGACTTTTCTGTATATCAGGTGTTATGTATGAAATTGGGATTTGACTCTGGATTAGTCCAATTTATAGCTGTTATGCTATCTGTAACACCCTATATGCACCCGGTGTATTAAACATACATATGGCAGTAGCGCAGCTAAATTAATGCAGAAGCTAACTTTTTCTTTTCAATTATGACGTCATTATTATTAACCAAGTTGATTACTTATTTCCTTTTCAAAACATTGTCTGTATGTAAATTGCAATAAATAACATCCTGAAAGACCTCATAACATATATAGTATTAAGTCACAGAACTACAACACGTATACTGGACCAATCCAAATACATAAGTACAACTCGAACATAAACCAACAAGTCTGAAATCAATGTGGCATGGACAACCCCCATGCTCACCAAAAAAACAGCATAATCATCAAATCTCAATACAATAGTCATAACAGGAAAATCAGACGTAATCATGTAAAATAACTAAATCATCAAGCATGCATTAGTCAGCTCAACTCCGGCCTCTTGCCGTCCGAGGTCTCAACCCCCGAGGTACCTGAACCTGAAATGTGGCCCAACACGGGGTGAGATCTCTAAAAAGAAATCTCAGTAAGACAAGGGGTCCTCATGGATCTCTCCACCCCAAGCTCACTTACATGTGCAATATAAGTTCTAAAATAGCATAATAATATCATTTCCAAAATCTGTGCAATGCAACATATATCCATGTCATGTGTGTAATAATCCTATGGGCCAGAAAATAAACATGTAGGGATTACATACGTCTACAACCTACAGTACAAGGAACACCGCTTGTACCTCACCCACAGATTCACCATCTTGTATGTCTCAACATACTCAGGCTTACCGTATAGATGGAACACCACATACATATCATATGGCACTTGCACTCAATAGCACAGCTCAATAGCATAGGAAGAATCATCATTCATTTTTCATAAAAACACAACATGCATATAACCACCCCTCTATGAGGTATGGTGTAACCAACAATGGGCAAAACCGAGGACACGAAAGCTTACCTCTCAAGCTAACCGTCCAATCAAGAGTCCACACCAGCCCAAGGTCCACAAATAGCATAATCACAATCTGTTTAGATCAAAAATCTTATCAACATTCATAATCAAGAAGTTCATGACATTACGACAACATTTCCTTTTTCGTTTCATGCCATTAGGCTTCTCCCAAAGCCATAAGCCTTAGTCTAGGTGATTCTGACTTAGTTTAATTATTACAGAGGTTTGTATTAACCAACCATGGGGTCCATAACCAACCCACACTTTTGTATGGACAGAACAAATCCATAACTCGAAATTCCCAGAATATCCAGATATTTCACGAGGCCATATCCGGATATCCATATCCGGATATCATATCCGGATATTTCGCGACAGAATGCAGTTTTTGTATTTCGCGAAGATATCCATTCAAGGTTCCTCTTTTCACGTTTCTAGACGCTCAAACATACAATTTTAGGTGTGTTATACCTTACTCACCTTAAGTTGTTAACTTTAGCTTGTTACATGCATCAAGGTTCATTATTACCATAGAAAATTCAAGAGCAAAGGTGGTGAAACTTACCCAAGGCTTAAAACAGAGGAAAGAAAGAGTCTTGATGGTTTCAATGCCACTCAACTGTGCAACACACAAAAGACCACGAAAATAGCTCACAAGAATGGTCCTTTACACTCAAAGTTGGCTTCTTGTGTAACAGCCCGTTGTACACTGGTATTGTTAACATTAATTATGATATTAAACGCAGTTACAATCACAACAATTCATTTATAAAAACACGAATAAACTTTTTTCGTTATTACACGAGTATTTAAAACAATAAAAAGCGTAATAGTTAAAAGTTATGACCGTAACTGTAAACTCTTTGCGGAATACTTATTTAAACTACTCTTCTAACTTATTTTACTTATTCAAAGCCACTAAGGGGTTCCCATAAACTCACTTAGCTAATTTCTCAATTTTACGTTTTCTACCTATCCGAACATGGTTCGGTTATTATTTTTCTGCGGACGCACAGCACAAAACCAGTCCTTCATCTTTAGCTATCTTTTATTATTACTTAAATACCTTTCCAATGAGCCATCACACGAGTCATTTAGATCTCGTTTGCTCCGGATATCGCCGTTTGAAGTTGGACAAGCAAAACTGCCAACCAACTCCAAAACGGCTCCAAACATCTTTCACTCCAGGAATTACTGCAGAAAAACCACTCACTCAAATGCTCTAAAATTTTTATACCATAAAAAAAACACCTCAATCTTCAATTTGACATATGATACACTTAATTTTACCGAGAAACGAAGCGGGAATAAAATTCCCAAAAACTGCCAGAAACAGCCCCTGCACAGGTGAGTTCTGGACAGTCCGTGTTCACAAGTTTTTACAGGGCTGTGTACAACCCAGAACTTCCTCATATTTTAACACAATGTAGGGGACATCTCAAGATTTAAAATGGCATATGTCATGTCCCTATCGGACCTCTGTGGAGGGAGATATGCTCTCCCGAAATTCGTCTAAATTATGCCAATTCTACAGAAAATTTGCCAGGGTTTCCTTTGTTTTTCCTAAAATCTCCAAATTTGTAATTGCTTTCTAATACCTCAAATGTACCTAATAACCAATGGGTGGCACACACAAGGACCAACAATGCCTTGGGGAACTTACAACCCAACTCAGTTTATAGTTATTACACAATTTATACCATATGGTTCACTTTATAAATCCTTAACTTGTTTCAATCACCAATGTCCATTTACATGCAATTTCTCAACATACAATTAATCATAATCCTAAAATAGGCCTAAAGCCCTTCCATCATATTACATCAAGTATCCAAGTGCAATTACAACATATTACAACTTACAATTCCATGACTTTAAATTACAACTTGAAACATAAACTTCAAATGACATATACAAATAACTAGACTTAGGCAAAATGACATGAACAAATATGACTATGAAACTTATCCTAGATACGTATGGAATGTTCATGCCCTAAGTCTATCCTAGGCCAAATGGCCATCAAAATGCAAAAAGTGCAAGTCTTCCAATGACTCATCCTATGGGCCTCTTGCCCGCCGCTCCTGTGCCACTGCTACCTCCTGAAATAAAGCCCCCAAGACGGGGGTGAGATATACGAATATATCTCAGTAACCCAGAGGTTCTGGAGAAAACTCCGCCCAATGGCTCACTTCGATGCATATAAATAATATAAAATAACCATTTTTCAAAACGGGATAAAGAAAGGAATTTAGAGAAACTGGGGAATATAGGAATACAAAATACGACGAAGCAGGAATGGTAGCTACCAATACCACGCAACGTCCTCAGCATATAAGCCTATGGGTCTCATCCAAGGTGTGTTCCTAGAACATCAACCAAGGTACCCCTCCCATCCGCATATACCTGAGACTTCCTAGTGTGCTCCTATCCGGATCACACACCACGACCCTGGGTCAACTGGAACTTCCTCTCGGAGACCTATCCAGTGGAAGTCCGAAACGCCCGAAGGCAAAAACTGTCTACTGGCCAGAGACTCGGTACATAAGTACCCTCATAAATACTATATGCATGCTCATGTTATTCTACACTACTCATATACATTTTCGACCATCACCCTCAACGAGTATGGTGGAACACACAAGGGGAACAAGCCCCAGTACCAAGAGGTTACCTCAATGTGTTTCTCCACTTAGCTCCAAGTAGTTTATGTTCCAAGCTTGTTACTCAACAGAATGCCTACACAGAGGACATTCCCAATTACTCAAAATTAATACGAACACATGCCAGTTAACAATTATACAAGCATGATTCAACCACTTACCTCAATCCCACTTGGTCCAGGACCAAGGGCAATCCACCGACTCACGGTTCGGGGTTCAAATCGACATACAACAACCTACAATAACCATGTATGAATCGTCAGTACACGACAATTCTATCAAAATGCGAAAAACATCAAAACCCCCTACACTCTTGTAGGTTCAGCCTTCTTAGGCTTATTTCACAATTTATTTTTCTAAATTTTCTTTCTCATTTTATTATACTTCCTTAGGTTGCCAAAAGATCATACCAAGTGCCGTTTTTCACTTTACGTCTTTTAAACAACGTTTTGCCTAATATTTTACTCTAGGATCCTTTATGGCATTTAACACCCTCAATTATTTTTCATTGATTCTTCCACTTTCCAACCACCACACAACCCATCTAAATACCATTTAATACTTGATACATCATCCAAGCCATGCCAACAACATCAAATCCCTAAAATTCCCTACATGGCCAAATTGTCAACTAGGTAATTCCAAAGGATTCTCACTCAATTTTAACCACTCCACACCTCATACAATCTCATTATATCAATATCCAATCATGCAACAACTCACCAATCCCATCCTAACACAATTTCAAAATCCAAAGTCATGACAACCTAAAATTTCTCTGAGTTAAAAATACACATTTTTCCTCAATAACTTTTATTGCATTTATAGCTAATACACATTATTCTAAGACACATTCATATACAAACATTTCCCAATTGAGCTCTCTAAACACATCAATCATCTAAGCCCTCTTTAGGGTTCATAATTCAAATCACATGAATCAACCGTTTAAATACAAGGAAACTCACCCAAATGCAAGGCACAAGGCTCCTCCTAAACATACTCCACCATTGGAGCACCTAGAAGCTCCATGAACACAAATTTAAGCAAGTGAACCGCGGCCTTGAGGAGAAGATTTCGCAACATACAACTGGATTCAAGGCTCAAGAGTACCACCAATGGCTTTAGAAGGTGTTTTCCATCAAGTTTCAATCCAAAAATCGACGGGTTTGGTGGAGAAATGATCAAGTTATGGTGAAATGAAGTTTCCAAAGCCATTTTTGCACAATAATGAAAGGGATGAGGATTTGGAGAAGAAGGAGGGAGGAAGATGATGATGTAACGGTGGCTTTGCCATGTGGCAAGGTTCACTTAAGTGGGGTGGGTCCCACCGCCACCTCACGCGTTTTCAAATTAATTCAAAACTCCCTCCGATTCCACTAAACGTCTATAAATTCACAACCTATTTAGAAACTCTAATTTTTAACATTAACCATTGTCCTTTAATTATACTTGATCGGATGAATCCGGAGTTCTCCGATCGTTCGGAGAAAACGCTGTTTTAAGCTGTTGCGCGCGCTCTTGGCACGCTTCGTCAAACTAACTTATATCCATTAGATTTGATCAGAAATCATATTTCCTAGTTCTATAGACCATTTATAACTCATATTTAAAACCTAGAGCTCAAAACTCAATTGGCACGTTTTACGGTGCAATCGTACCGCGATATTTTTACCCGGTAAAAACACTATTCACTGATTTTTCTGAAACTTGCCTAAACACTCAATTTTTCGTTCTGAATCCATTTCCAGGGTTATTTTTATCATCTGAGACCTTCTACTCAATTTCTTTCCTAGGGTTGTGTGCATGGCTAATTTACCGTTTTGTCCTTTTTTTGTATTTTGGCCTAATTTTCAGGATTTTCACTAATCCTTCTTTTTAATTCTCATTTAATATTTTAATATCTAAACTTAGAAATGCGAGGTGTTATATCTTGGATCATTAAATGCCAAGTAAATGGCTTCCTCCACAAAACCCAAGAACACAGCCCCTAAACCACCACTAGACAGAGACCATAACTCAGAAATGGGAGGTCTTTCTCCCTCACAAAGGTTGCTCACACCATGTTATGGTGATTCAACGAAGAAACTTGGGCAAAAAGGTGATCACTTGGCTCACAAGAGGGAGGGAGGGAGGATGGTGACAAGCTTGGAGAAACCAAGTTTTAGAAATGGAGGCACGTAGGAGTGTGTTGTAACACCCCGTAGTACTCTGGTTGTTAACATACATGATATTTGGCATACACAGCGGAAGAATTTATTTCAGAAGAATAATAAAACGTTTTACAAAAATACGAGTAAACTTTTTCCAAAACCTTTTATGAAAACATTTCTAAAACGTTCACGTGAGATGCTGCGAAAACGTAAATCTAAACATACATATACTAATTAATCCCATGAGCCAGTATTAGTGGCCATTGACCATCAAGATATGACATCAAGTGTAATTCTTGACGGAGTCTCACGGACAGCATAACAATTGTATTTCGGAAAACTGGGAACAAGGTCCCACACATACAGATCACCTAATTGATACAATAATTTAAACAGATAGCTTGCAAGTCCCACACGGCAATCCCCTCAATGGGTCAATACAAATAATAAGGCTCCATGCCCAATTTAACTGAATGCATACATCAATTCTATATTAATTCTAAAACATAACATCAGTAAATACTCCATGGCTACAAGGATACAATCATGAGCCTAAATAAATCCATAACATAATCTCAATACAATAATTAAGCATGTTAACGAATCTACATGCCATCATAAAGTCTCAACATAATATAACATAATCAGCTGCATCACCAACTACTCCAATGCGAGGGCCTTGCCCCTAGAGGCATCGCCACTACTCTGGGTACCTGAAATGATATCCCCAAACGGGGTGAGATAACAACATCTCAGTAAGCTCGAGGTTCATAGAGGATCCTCTAATCTCCTGAGCCCACTTCCTGTATGACAAGTCAGATATAAAGCATATAATACAAACATACAACATAAGCATAACATCATCATATCATCCTTATGTAACCCCAGGGTCAAAGCCATAGACGGTTACACATGTGTGACTTCCAGTGTCAAGCCATATATAGTCAACACAACCTCAGTATGAAATAGCTCCCAGAGTCAAGTCATAGGCAGCCTACATACCATGATCACTGGCCAGGATCCTCATAACATATATCATCAGTGCATCATCATAACATCAAGATTATATAACATCTATATGAATGTGAATGAATGCACATATACATCATACCATATACTTTCATACAATACAACCGTAATGCCCACCATTATGGTGGGGCCACAAGAGAGAGATGTCAACTAGAACTAGGAGCTTACCTCACTGAGCTTATCACAAGGCCAACTCCAACAGTAAAAATACGTGTGCTCCATTCAACTCTCAAGTGCCAGGCTCTCTAGGCAAACCTAGAGCAGGAATCTTATACATTATTAATACTCATTCAGTTAAAGATTCCACATTTCATTCTTACATGCCAATAATATGCCCATCATAATTCTAGACCAATTATTACTTATTACATATTTTAGTGCATTATGAAGTGTTCAATTATTACACAATCAATCATGTAGTCTTAACCCTTTACATAAACTTAGAATCACACTCTAGGATCACAAGGGTAACTTAGGTTATTTTCACTCATCCAAGCCATATATATAATTATTCTAAGTCACTAAGGGTTCCCATAAGCCCACTTAGCCTAATTATCACTTTTACGGTTTACCCATAACTGTACATGCTTCTGTTTTCTAGTCACTGTGCGTAACTCACTTGTTATAAAATTCTCATATTTTAGTATGTTAATCTAGACTCCATTACCTTTCCAAAAAGGTATCACATGCCTCATTTGGAGTTTTCTAGCTACAGTTATCACCATTTGAAGTTGGACAAGCAAAGCTGTTTGCCAACTCCGAACAGGGCCTTAAACATCCTTTACCATTTCTGCGATTTTGGAAAATATACTAAACCAATTGCTCTTAAATTTTTATACAGACAACTAGACACCTTTAGATTTAATTCGACATATTATGAGCCTAATTTAGTAAGCACAGAGGGAGAAACAATTTGTGGAAGTTGCAGCCATGTACAGCCCCTGCACATGGCCTCCCAGGGCAGTCCTCACTCAAACGAACATACAGAACGGTATACCTCTTCAATTGGTACCAAATTTTGACACCATATAGCTAACATCTCAAGCTTCAATTTGGTATAAGGAACATCCCTATATAACCTTTGTGGAGGGAGATATGCTCTCCACAATTTTGCCTAAAAACTGATTATACAGCCCCAAATGTGTTTACTTAACAAACCTTAGTTATTTTTTATTGTAAATCCTAATTCACTTTAATTCTTGGATTTTTCTATTATTAAGTCACATTATGAAATCTCCTTAGTCCCATTATGTCATGATACTTAAATTTTACTAATTACTTAATTAGTGTACTTAAACCCTACTTTAGTCCAATTTTAGAGTTAAATCCTTAATTACTTTTGTTAGTTAATTCCTACCCTTAATTAATCCCCTAATTCATCATCTCCTTAATTTTAACACAACTAAACCTTTATATAATTTATGGGCAGATTTGATAAGCTATTTTAATTAGAGTTTTTAGCCATTATTAATCATGATTAGTGAGTTTTACATAGAGTTAACCCACCTAGTTAATCTTTCTAATCATTTTTCCACACTTAACAACTTAAAAACATTTTTTTGTCATCAAACCCTATCCATCCTTGACTTGGCTGAATCATACATAGTCCATATTAGGGTTCATAGTCATCTTTTTACATGAACATCACTCAAAGGTCCAAAGGTGGCACCTTTAGTCATCCAATCCATCTTTCCATGGTTCAAAACACACCCATCCTTAAGGATCATCATCAAACCATGGCATTAAAAAATTTTAAACAATATTTCTCCAATACGTAACAAAACCATGGCACACACACACAAGAAAAAGAGAGACTTTTTGGTTATTTTGCTCCATGGAAGCTTACATCTTCAAGGTTCCTCTTTTAGCTCAAGGCTCCACCTTTTTCTACCAAGAACCCTCTTTTAAGCAAGAAGAAACCTTCATGATCATGCTCATGAGTTAGAGCTCAAGAACATAAAAAGAAAAGATGGGGTTTTTCTTAAAAAAAATCAAGAGAACTTACCCACAAATCACAAGAACCAAGCAACCAAGTGTGGTTTTCAAGAAAGTTTAAGAACACAACTCAATGGCCATCTTTCTTCACAAAACCGTGGCTGTACAAGGAGATAAGGGCTACAAAATTTTGGTTCCACACCATAAAAATGGTATGGTTGTGAAGAGGAGAGTGAGAGGAACAACTTTGATGAAGAAGGTTTGGTGATTTGGTGAGGTTTTGGAGATGAAATCTTAGAGAGAAGTGAAAGCAAAGTTTGAAGTTTGAAATTTAGAGAGAGAAGGAGAAATGGGGGATGAAAACCTGATCAGAAAAATGGGGGGAAGGTGCCCTAATTAGGGGTGCCATGTCACTATAGTGAGACCTTGTCCTTTAGTGGAACCCGATGTAATTTTTATCTGAACCGTCGTCAAAATTCTTACCCGGAAACTCCCAAGACTCTAACTTTAAGTACTTAACATTAATTTTGTCTAATTATCATGTTCAAAACTTAAAAATTTAATTAGTAGATCACAGATTCATTAACAGTTGTTTATTTGCACTGTAGTCTTTACCGGTGTTCTTAACTGTACCCGGATTTCACAATCTTCTCAACTTTAACATTATTGGTATAATTATGACTTGTTAGGCATATATTGGTCTTTATTTCCATTTTCTCATCTTTTTCCCGTTCTGGATTCTACCGGCTGCCTCTACAGCAGTACAAAATATCCGGTAAAAGTGACATTTCAGATATATCCCAATATGGACATCAATCTTCATCATTTCCTATACTAACCTCATTCATGATGTTTATATCATTAGATTAGCTCTCTAACTCAAATTTGCTAGATTGGAGCTATTCTACAGACTGTTACTACGTCAGCAGTCAAAAACAACAGCCGAAAACTCAACTGTTCAGAATACCCTCAATATGGGTATCAAACTTCATCAAATTTTATGCTTACATCATTTATGATATTCATATCATTAGGATATCTCTCTAACTTAAATTCACTGTATTGGAGCTATTCTACAATCTATTACTGCGTCAACAGTCAAAAACAGCAGATGAAAACTCACCTGACTTGAATACCTTCAATATGGGTATCCAAATTCTTAGAATTTCATTCTCGTTCTATTTATGACCATAAGATCCTCATCATAACCCTCTAATTTAAAAGTTATGTAATTAGGGTTATTATATTCACCACACCTTTTAAAGAGATTTTGACCTCAAAATCGGATCATACCTGATATCAAAATCGGGAAATCGCTGGAGAATATCATCCCCCCACTCCCATGTGGCGTCCTCAGGTGTCAATCCTTCTCATTGAATCTTGATCATAGGAATAACTCTATTTCAAAGTCATTTCTCATCTCGAGCAAGAACCTTAGAAGGTCCAACAACGAACTTCAAATCCTTCTTAACCTCTATGTCATCAGGCTGTACAATGTGTAAATCATCAGATATATATCTGCGGAGCTGACTCACATGAAAGACGTCATGTAAATTCGCCAAGTTGGGAGGCAGAGCAAGTTGATACGCCACCGGTCCGACCCTCTTTATTATCTGGTAGGGCCCAATGAACCGTGGACTCAACTTCCTCACTCCCAAGGCACGCCAAATACCTGTAGTAGGTGATAGTCAGATGAATACATGATACCCTTCAGAGAACTCAAGGGGTCTGTGCTTGGCATCATAATAACTCGTCTGACGGCTTTGGACTTTCTTCAGCCTATCTCTAATCATCTCAATCTGCTCTGTAGTCTCTTAGACCAATTCTGGCACCATTAACTCTCTCCAATCTCCATCCAACAAGTAGGTTCTCTACACCTACGGCTATACAAGGCCTCTTAAAGAGCCATGCCCAAGATGCATTATAACTGTTGTTGTAGGAGAACTCAACCAGTGGCAGGTACTTGTCCTAAGCATTACCTTGCTCTAACACACTGCTCTCAGCATGTCCTCTAGTGTCTGAATGGTCCTCTCTGTTTGACCATCTTTCTGCGGGTGATATGCAGTACTCAATCTCAATTGAGTACCAAAGGCCTCATGTAACGCTTCCCAGAAGCGTGAAGTAAACTTCATATCCCGATCACTGACTACACTTTCGGGAATGTCATGAAGCTTCACAATCTCTCTGACATATAGTCTGGCTAGTTGCTCTGTGGAGAATGTCGTCTTGACTGGAATGAAATGGGTGGATTTAGTCAACCTATCAACCATAACCCATATGGAATAAAATCCAGCCTGACCTCTCGGTAATCCATCAACAAAGTCCATGTATATACTCATCCACTTCCACTCTGGAATATCTAATGACTGTAACAAGCCAGAAGGCTTCTGATGCTCAATTTTTACCTTCTGACAAATAAGGCACTTGTTCACAAACTGGGTAATGTCTTTCTTCATCCCAGACCACCAAAAATTCCGTTTTAAATCATAATACATCTTGGTTGCACCTGGGTGGATGGTGTACTTACCCATATGGCCCTCTGTCAACACTTCTTCTACCATTGGCCCCTTCGGAAAAATTAAGCGATCTTTGTAGTATTTCACATTAGAAGCATCGGAAAACACAAAATCTTGCTCTTTCATCGTTTGGATCCCTTCATCAAGCACTTGGGCCGTTTTAACTTTCTCTATCAATGAATTTCAGACTTCAACCGTAGTTATGAAGTATGAAGTCTCAAGTGGTGTAACTGAAATTCTCAAATCTCTGAACTCCTCAATCAAGTCATACTCTGCAATCATCATGCTAGCCACACTCGTGGTCTCTCTGCTCAAAGCATCAGCCACAACAATTGCCTTTCCCGGGTGATACTGAAGGTCAAACTCATAATCCTTCAGAAATTCCATCCATCTCCTTTGCCTTATATTAAGCTCCTTTTGATCAAATAGGGACTTCAAGCTTTTGTGATCACTAAAAACTGTGAAGGTAGCACCATACAAGAAGTGCCTCCATATCTTCAAGGCGAAAACCACAGCCGCTAACTCAAGATCATGAGTAGGGTAGTTCTCTTCATGTGGTCTCAACTGTCTAGAAGAACAGGCCACTACCTTTCGCTCCTGCATCAACACGCACCCTAATCCATACTTGGATGCATCACAATATATCTCACATCTCTTCTCTGGATCAAGAAGAATCAGAACCGGTGCGGTAGTCAACTTATCTTTCAATTCTTGAAAACTCACATCACACCCAAGGTACCATGCAAATGTCACCCCTTTTCGGGTCAACCTAGTCAATGGCAAGGAGATTATGGAGAATCCATTTATAAACTGCCTGTAGTATCCGGCTAAACCCAGAAAACTCTGGATCTCAGTAACACTCTTGGGTCTCTCCCAATCCAGCACTGCTTTAATTTTACTCGGATCAACAACCACTCCTGTAGATGAGATGACGTGTCTAAGAAACTGGATCTCATGCAACCAGAATTCACACTTGGACGGTTTGGCATATAACTGATGCTCCCTTAAAATATGTAGGACTATCTTCAAATGCTCTTCATGTTCTTCCTTACTCTTAGATTAGATCAAAATATCATCAATGAATACCACAACAAATTGATCTAAATGTGGTTTGAAAATCCGGTTCATATATCTCATGAACACGACCAGGGCATTAGTAAGCCCAAATGGGATCACTAGACACTCATAGTGCCCATATCTGGATCGGAAAGCCGTCTTCGAAATATCCTCGGCCTTTACCCGGATCTGGTGATATCCGGAACGAAGATCAATCTTCGAAAACACAGAAGCACCTCTGAGTTGATCCAACAAATCATCAATGCATGGTAGAGGATATTTGTTCTTCACTGTCACCTTGTTTAACTGTCGGTAATCAGTGCACAATCTCATAGTCTCATCCTTCTTCTTCACAAAGATCACCGGTGCACCCCAAGGAGATACACTCGGTCCGATAAAATTCTTGCGGGACCATTCTTCTAACTGTTTCTTCAGCTCAGCAAGCTCTACAGGTGACATCCGGTATAGAGCCAAAGATATAGGCCCCACACCAGGCAATAGGTCAATGGAGAATTCAATCTCCCTCTCAGGTGGAAAATGAGGAATCTTTTCCGGAAACACATCTTCAAACTCATACACAACCGGAATATTAGCAGTAGGTTCTTTGGAGTCTCCTACCAGTCTTCCCAGTAAAATATATCCTACATCTCCATCATCAATAGACTTATTTACTTGTGGTGCTGTCAAGTACAAACAGTTCGGCTTCTCTCCTTTTGTAGAAAAGAAAATCTTTCTGCTACAACAATCCAGCATCACACAATACCGGACCAACCAATCCATGCCTAATATGATGTGTAGATTCATGCCCTCATGCACTATCAAATCCACCATATACTCTTCTTGCTCATATATGAATCTGACTTCTTTGCACTTCAAAGAACTAGAAACAATGTCTCCGGTGGCAATCTTCACTACCATGGGAGGCGTAAATTCATGAATAGGCAAGTGTAACCCATTCGCAACAAATTCAAATATTAAGGAGTGGGTTAGCTCCCAAATCAAACATCGCATCAAAAGCATACCCTCTGATGAGAATAATACCTCTAATCAAATTCGGAGACCTCTCTGCCTCCTGCTGTGTCACTACATATACCCTGGCACTAGTGGGCGCCATAGGCTCCTCTATGGCTCTCTGAGTAGGCACAGACTGAATAGGAATCGCCTCACCAAGATAAACATGTATCACTCAACACTTAGTGTTTAGGGGAATAGAAATCACTCAATTCATCACAACAATAGCACTACCATAAGCTTGACCATATTCTCAAAATTCCTAAAAATAAGGAATATTACACATGCAACAATTGATCAAAAGGACTTCACATGATATATGGATAGTGGCTAATTTACGATGAGATTGAAAAACTAATAAATTCACAACTCAAAGATATTTTCAACTCAACGGTGTTGCTCCACTAACATTCCCGCAGAATTTCGGGAATCAATTCCTTTCACCCATATTTATTCTTAAGATCTTCATACATATCATCTTTCTTTCTTTTCCAGAATTTTCTCTTTTTTCTGTTTTCTGTTTTTTTCTTTGTGGGTGACCCTTAATTACTTAACCTTAGTGGAGCTTACCTCAATTTCTTATTTATTTTTCAACATATCAATTCCAATCTCAATCAAGGGAGGCATAGACAAGGTTAAACAATCAATCAGGTATCATGAACAAATAGGCTCAGGCTTAAAGGGGCTAACAATGGAAAATTCATAAGGTGAGCTATTTGGCCCTAGGCCAACAAGAATAAAATGCCTTTATCATTTCAATCAATGCATGCATAACAGAGAAATAGAGCAAGTTCTAGAGTGCTATTCTAGTGAGGCCTCTCAAGAAAAATTTAACTGTATAGGCTCAAACCTCACTAGCTATGGCTATCAGGCTAGACTTAATCACAAGAACATCAAACATCATTAATCTTTCAAAGCACATAATTCAATCAAACGAGCAATCATGAAAACTAATCATGCCCAAGTAATGTCATGCTAGATTTTTATAACAAATATGCTTCCTCAAATATAATCATGCAAGTTGCATAGGGAACACATTTAAACCTGGGCATGCTTTAGAATCATATTTTCCAAAATTTCCAAAATTTTGATAAGAGCACACACAAACAACTAAAAAAAATAAAACTAAAACAATTGTTTAGAATATCTCCCCTGATAACGTTGTAATCCATTAGCATGCTTTGCCTTCCATTCCCAGATTTAGAACATTGTTGTCCCCATCAATAATTAAAATCAAAGATTAGCGAAATATCTGCACCATGGAACAAACAGCAGTATATAGAATAAACTATAATCCGCACAAGAAAAACATCAGAGAAAGATATACCAACACAAAGTAACTAAAAAAAATACGAAACAGAAAAATAAACTAATATACAAAATCTCCGTCAGCAAGGAGATATCAATCAACCCTGTATGTCATCCCCCTCAACAGCGTGGGATGACTCAGCAAATGGAAGATCTGGTGGTACGAGATGCTTTGGTATATGAGACCATCATTCCCATATTTGTTCCAAACCATGAAGGCATGTTAAGAACTCTTTGAAGCTTTGATTTTTTCGAGAGATAGAGTCTCAGTTTCTCTTGTCAAACTTCAGCTCCTGGTGTCTCTTCCAACTCGTATCAAAGAGTTTCACCGCTTTCTTTCTCATTGCCTTCTTCTTGGTTGGATTACGCCTCCTTTGAGGCATCTTCACCTCTTTGACATCATCTTTTAGAGTTTGAGGAAGCTCTTTCAATTCCACTTTTGAGGTACCATCGTCTTTGTAATCTTCAACTTTTTCAAGAACCTCAACCGTTACATTTTTTTCTTCTTCCTTAAAGACTTCAAGACTAAAACAATCCTCTTTGTGAGAAGACTGTTTTAGAGAATCAAAGACATGAATAGTAACGGTTTCATCATTCATTCTTAGCTCGAGCTTCCCATTTTCAACATCAATCAGTGCTCGAGATGTTGCTAAGAAAGGTCTACCCAGCAAAAGAGGCATCTCAGCTCCCCCTTCCATGTCCAGCACCACAAAATCAGCAGGGAAGATGAACTTGTCCACCTTCACAAGAACATCTTCAATTATTCCACTAGGCTTCCTTAAAGATCTATCAGCAAGTTGAAGAGAAACCATAATGGGTTTTAGTTCTGTGATCCCTACAGATTTGCAAACAGAAAGAGGCATCAAATTAATGCTAGCCCCAAGATCACATAATGCCCCGCTGATTTTTGTGTTACCAATTTCAATAGGAATGTTGAGGCTTCCAGGATGACGAAGCTTAGGAGGACATTTCCTTGTAATGATAGCACTGCACTCCTCAGTAAGTGCTACAGTTTGGCACTCTTGTAACTTGTGCTTCCTTGATAAAAGATCCTTCATGAATTTAGCATGATTTGGCATATTGACCAAAGCTTCAGCAAATGGAATATTAACATGAAGCTTTTTGAAAATATCCAAGAACCTTTCATAATGCTTCTTCTGAATGTCCTGTTTGAATCTTTCAGGATACGGTGCCATAGCCCTCACATATTCGGGACTCAATTCATGCTTCTTCTTTTCCACTGGCTTCACCACTTCAGCAGGTTTTTCAATTTCTTTTTCTTTTTCTGGCTCACCTGCAGTGTCTAGCTTTTCTTCAACCTCAGGAGATGGAAGTATTTTTCCACTTCTAATTGTGATGGCCATACAATCTTCCCTCGGATTGGTAACTGTATTACTTGGAAAAGTACCTGGAATTCTTTCTGAAACTTGCTTTGCCAATTGGCCTATCTGATTCTCCAGGTTCTTTATAGAAGCATTTGTATTTTTGTTGTTGGCTCTAGTCTCCTCCATAAAGGTATTAGTGGTCTGAGCCATCTCATTAGAAGTCTTGGCCATTTGTGCAAAGGCTTTTTCCCACTCAGCAGGCTCTCGTTGTTGACTCTGTGGAGGCTGAGTATAATTATTAGATTTGAAATCCATGCCAACTCCCCGAGCTCTCCGCTGAAAATTGTTACCACCACCACCAGAAAAATTATGATTTCTCTGAAGATTTGGCTGCTGAGGGCGCTGGTCATACCATATACCATTCACCTGCATTTGTTAAGGTGAATCAGAAGAAGCAAGAGATGGACATTCATTAGGAGCATGACTGTCCGTACAGTAGTCACAGACAAAGGCAACAGACTGAGCTTGAACTCCAGCGATCTGCATCTTGTCAAGCCTGGAAGTCAAACTAGCCATTTGTTGAGCTAGCAATTTATTTTCAGCCAGAACTGACTCATTACCTTCTAGATGAAGGCTACCTTTCTTAGACTTTGAAGATACCCCTTGATTTTCATTCTTGGCCATCCTCTCTATCAACTCCAGAGTTTCATTCGCATTTAATTAATATATTTAGACATGTTGTATAAACAAATTATTAAAGATTTTAAATAATTTGCCCCTCCCACTATTTTATCTAAGTCAATGACCCTTCCCATTTGACTTAGGGTTAATATACTTTTAGATTTTACCTTAGTGAGATTAAGAGTGCGATTATCTATTTTAACCCCCATCTGTGACCGCAAGATTAATTTAAATAATGGGTTGATCCTCATCAACAGTATCTCATACCCTCTCTTAACATTAGGTTGACAACTCCTTGTCACTTAGTGGTGCATCTCATGCAACCAACCTAGCATTATTACCCTAAGCACATAAGCCCAGCTGAGCCTGCAACTTATGTCTCAGTTAAGTATTAACCAGCACCGTAAGTGTCTAACACTTCTAATATTACTCTTACTCAACGAAACAGTGGGTCCCAACTGAGTTGTGGAGCACCACTATATAGAGGAGGTTCGAGTAATATTGGTGGTGGGAGGTAATCATATGCTTAATAATTTATTCCTTTAAGGGTTCCTTTTATTTGGGGTTTATTAGGTCTTATCAAACACATTTATATTATTATCATGCTAGTCGTTATCCTATGTCAAACATCTATCGGATTACACTAGTCGTAATTGGACATGCATAATAATACATACAAGCGCGATTTGTCCAATTCATTCACACTAGTCGTTCAAAACATAAAAGCATACATGCATATAAAATAGTTTTATTTGAGATGGTCATGGTGCTCGTGCATTTGTCCATCTTGCTTCTCAAGCATCGGCTCCTCGTCGTCTATACGCCACTAGCCTAATTCTCTAATTACATATAATTAAAGAAACTCCAAAACATCTTTGGAGGGACAAATAATAAAAATACAAAATACAAAATTCAAATTACAACTCTAATTAAAATAGAGAAAAATTACACATTAATTTAAAATTTGAAATTCAAATTTCGGGCACCATGACCATCCCCTTCCAAATTGCACCTGAAAATTTAAACAGCTTGCAAGCACATAATATCAAATATTATATAAATATTTCCTCACATATATTTTGATAATTTAACAATTAAAATATCAAAACAAGAATCAAAATTCAAAAATTTTCCAATTTTCTCCTAGTGGTCGAATTTTGCATCTTTATGCATAATTCAAATCTTTGTCAAATCTTTCTCAAAAATCACAAAAATTAAACCATTTATTCAACCATAACTCATATGGCCGAACCATACATCATCATATACAAAAATTTTATTAAATAAAATCATGGAGAAAATAATGCATTTGAATATTCACATCATGGCAGAATCATATTCCCTTTTCAAAAAAATGTTTCGTTTGAAAACTTTCACAAAGAATCAAAACAAACAAAACCATGAGGTCATGTAGATATATGAACATTATAATCATATTAAACATGTTCAGAAAAAAATCCACATGCAAAGAATTAATCTTTAACAAAAAGACCTTTTGACCGTGAGAAAATTAATTTCACCCGCTGATGGTAAAGCGACCGGGCTCTGATACCACCTGAAAATAAATGGCCTTGAAGGCCGTAGCATGTGAGAGGGAAAAACAAAATTTTTCATATGCGGAATTACACATGCAATCAAGAATCATGCTTTATGGCATGTGATGTTACCTTTGTTTGTGAGTTCAAAACTCCAAGACGATCAGTGTTAGGTTTGAAGGGTTCAAACCCTCTAACGTTGATCCACACCACCCACGTCAAGATGCAAGAACGCTTTCTTGAAAGCCACCAATTGACCACCACAGAGAGGCTTGCTATGCGCTCAATAGGTGAAGAAGGAGGCTAGGTATATGTGTTTAGAAGAGTGAAGTCTCCAGCATGAAAACTTCACAAGAGTGGGAATGGTATATAGAAGAATTGGCTAGGTTCTTTTGAAAAACCTTAAGGAGGAACTCACCAACTAGGCGCACAAGAGAGGGAGAGAATTAGTGTATCAAATCAGAATTTTTACTTTACTTATAATGAAAGTGGCGCACAAGTGAGTGAGACAAAGGTGGAGTTTTTGCAATTCAAAAATCCCAACAACCTCCCCTTTGAATCCTCATAAGACTAGGTCTTTATCTAGTCAAAATTATGAACCAATGGTCATCATATGACCACCAATTCATGCTCCCCTAATCAGCCCAAAAAGGGTCCAGATACATTTGAGCTGTTGCATTCAAGTTTGAACCAACTAGCTCACTGATTCTCTCAACAACCAAATCTGATTGGAGCTTGTTGGTTTGACAAGATGACAATCATCTCCCACCAAAATGGTGCCCCAAATCAGCCCTTGGAGATCTCCATAGATCTTCTCTTGATACAAGGGATTTGTTCCAACAAGATCTTATCTTATCCTTTTGTTATGAAACAACTTTTCATAGCCAATTCAAATTCGAATTCAAACATTTAAATTCAAACATTTAAATTCAAACGTTCAAACATTTAAATTCTAAATTTAAATTCAAATTTCAAATTCAAATTCAAATTTCAAATTCAAATTCAAATTTCAAATTCAAATTTCAAAATTCAAATTCAAAATTAAAAATTCAAATTTCAAATTTCAAAATTCAAATTTCAAATTTCAAATTTCAAATTCAAAATTCGAATTTCAAAATTCAAGTTCAAAATTCAAAATTCAAAATTCAAATTTCCAATTCAAAATTCAAAATTTAAATATTTGATAATTAATTTAACTAATTAAATTAATTAGTAATGTCTTGGACCATCCAAGCCCATTAACAATACCATGCGCCCTCTCCCTCTTAGGTGGGCTTCCAAACTTCATCTTGGGCTAACAAGCATTATTAGGCCCAATACCTTTAATGCTATATTATCATGACATTAAGGTGTTAGTGTGTGACCCATTAGGTCCAACATAGCCACTGGCATAAATGGGCTCGGGCCCAACAAGCCCACAACCCATTTAATGACAACACAGAGCACTAGCAATGCTTTGTTGCCCCAGAGCTAGTTAGATTAATGACTTGATCATCCTATTACACATATTTGGTTGCCGTATGTATTTCTTTTCGTCTCGGTTACCTTCCCATAAAGCCTAGGGTAAGGAAGCGTATCAATCCTTGCGGTTTAGGGTAAGCTTTATTCGAAATAGGGAATCTTCAATTTACTGACTCTAAAGGCAGATCATCTTATGATCTCTTTTACTATGCATAGATTTTTGAGTCTCTGTAAATGTCATCACGATTTCTCCGGTTTACAGATAACCTAATCTCTCACAGAGATTTGACGAATTCCTTCAGCTTATCACCCTAGCCTCGTGCTCTTTCAGGACAAGCCCAACAGTATACCTATGAGTCTCCATGTTTCAGGCAGACGAGGTATACAGTCAAAGCATGCCTTCTAGAACACAGTCTAGGTAATAATTTCTGGTCTAAGGAAAGACATACCCAAATATAAAGAGACTACTTTAATGATACTCTTTGTGAGATTTCCTCATAGAGTCTCTTTTGTGGGTCTGTTCAGTGCAAGCTATACCCTTATAGATCCACCCACGACTTTAGGTAAGACATCTCCATATCTGTAGCTCATGAGGTTTTTACCTTGCATCCGAATACAAGTAGATAAGTCGTGCTAGTCTTACCCGAGACCACTGATCCCCATTCTCAGTGTCTCTAGACTAGGAACATAAAATTAGGAATAAATATCCAGTATCCTTGAATCCTCATGATCGTGATCTCATCACAGATACTCAAGAGATACCTATTTTATTCCAAGCGGTTTATCCATTTACTCATAAAATATTAACAGTAATATTGAGACAAAATATGAAACAGGATAAATAGTGCTTTTATTTATTTGCGACAATACAAAAGTCCACATATGTCCTAATCTAATTAAAAGATTGTCTCTAGGACATCCATATACTAACAGACGCCTTATCTTCCACCTCGGCTTGCAAACAGCCGACTTGCACACTCCTCAAACTTAGCTTGTACATACGATTTTTCTCCATTTCAACTCGGGGCACCAAACGACCTTGCTTGTCTTTTAAATTGAGAACTCGGTCTGTCATGAGAACCGAGTAACCCTTCTCCATCAATTGTCCCATGCTCAAGATATTACTTTTGAGATCCAGTACGTAATACACATCCCGGATTGACCCAACTCGTCCATCCTTTTGTAAGAAACACACCGTACCTCGGCCCTTTACCTCGATATTTGAAGCATCACTGAACGAAACATGTCCGGTTTCAACCATCTGCATGTCTTTAAACAGGTCCTTGTGTCCGCACATTTGATTGCTAGCACCAGTATCAAGATACCACTCCGTCTCGCTTTCCGAGTTGTCTCCACCATTTCGCCATCAACAAAATTCCATCATCTTTTACTTCTCCTTTTGCAGCAAAGTTAGAAGTCTCCTCCACTCTTCTCTCATTTCGGCAGTCTTTTGCAAAATGACCGACCTTCCCACAGTTATAGCACTTGTCCGAGTTGCAATCCTTCGCAAAATGTCCAAATTTACCACACTTATAACACTCGATGTTCAAATTATTTGACCACCGTCCTCGTCCACCACCTCGGCCTCTTCCACGCCAGTTTTGTTGACTTGATTGTCCTACCTCATCATTGTATCCTTCTTGACCTCGGCCTCTACCACCTCGGCCACGACCATTACGGCCACGACCTCGTCCTCGGGAATTTTGAGAATAGAGGACCTTCTCCTCTTTGATTGTTGCCTTGGTTTGAAGCGCCTGCTCAAGTGTCTCCTCCTTCTTCTTCTTTTTTCGTTGTTCATGTGCCTCAAGGGAACCAGCGAGCTCGTCAACATACGACGTTCTCGAAGTTGTCGGTTAATGACCTCAATATCTTCTCCACCACTCTAGTCTCAGATAATTCCTCTCCATTCTGTTTTAACTGATTCACCACGGCTTGAACTCGGGTGATGAAATCGAATACACCCTCTGAATCTTTCATCTTCATTCCTTCCAACTCGCCACGCAGAGTTTGAAGTCGGACCTGCTTAACTCGGTCAGGTCCTTTATAGACATTCTCCAAGATGTCCCACGCTTCCTTAGACGTCGTTGCACTTGCTATCTTCTCAAATCCGGACTCGTCTACAGCTCGGAATAACATGTATAAGGCCGCCTTGTCCTTCGCACGCGTCTCTTTCAACGCCTTGTTTTGGGCTGCCGAAAATCCTGCAGTAGATGCAGGTTCAGCAAAACCTTCCTGAATAACTTCCCAAGCATCTTGGGATCCGAGCAAAGCCTTTATCTGAATGCTCCAATTCACATAGTTCGCCTTTGTCAGGCGAGGTAGCGGCATACTGGTAGTGGTCACACTCTCCATAGCTCTGATACCAATTTGTTGGATCGATTTCTATACTAGGAGCAAAACAAGTAAATAACTCACAGATAAAGGAGCTGAAACTCTATTTCTTATTATCTGTTTCACAGGCTTGTTTGATATGAAATACAAAGGACCTATTTATAGGCCAAAATACAAAAGCTTAAATGATGCAATTAAAGACTCTTTGGGAAACTAAAGAGCCAAACAACACAACTCTTCATAAAACTCAAAAGACACAACTCCTAAAACCACTAACATTAAAGTTTATCTAACAAACACAACAATTTACATACGAAAAAGGAACCAGTCACACATGAATAGGCATATACGCTCCACATTAGCAGCCAACCCGAGTTCTAATATTTAACACCATGGTGGTTACAATTCCCAAAAAGTTACCACCCATGACACACAAAGTAGGATACAAATAGTATGGCTATCTTATCCAGAGCACAACCAAAATGAGTGATTTGTGTCAATCACTGATGATTAGCCAACAACCCAGCCACCAAACATTTTCTGACTGTTTAATTGCATTGCATGAAGACATCGGTCAAGTTTCTATCTGATGAGACTGGATCAGAGAATTTAAGAAATTAAAGAGACAAACACCTTTTTTGGCCTAGATAACTGGATTTTCTGTATTAATATGAAAAAGGAAATACAATACTACAGTCTCAGCTATTACAGTAAAGAAATGCACAAAGATAAATGACTACTACTATGATCAGAATGACCAACTACCCTGCACACAGAGATACAAGTTCAGTACAATTGAAGAGGTACTGATTCTCTCCCAATCCCAAGTCCTAGTCCTTTTCTTCCCCATGCCCACACTCCTCACCATCATTTATTCCCTCTAACTAACTAGCCACGTCAGCCAATCCTCCTTCTCTCTTCTAACAACCTATTCTTCTAGAATATCCTGATTAATAGAATTATCATTCTCTAATAATCCCCTATATCGCCTCCTAGCATACACCTTCGTAGGAATCCTCTCAATACTCCCCCCATGACTCTCACCTTGTTCTCAAGGTGGAAAGCAGGAAACTGAGAGCAGATAACAGCTGAATCTTCCCAGGGATTTTCAAAGTCTGGAAGGTTCTTCCACTTGATAAGGACTTCAGTAGCACCTAAGGAATTCTCACGCCACTGGAGAACAGCTTTCGGCTCAACAAACATCTCTCATTCTTCCGTTAATAAAAAAAGGTAGTTGCTGAACATTTGCAGTAGGAGAGACAACTTTTTTCAAAAGAGACACATGAAAAACATTATGAACACGACTATCAGAGGGGAGATCTAAACGATAAGCTGCACTTCCAATTCTGGACAGCACCTGATAAGGCCCATAAAAACGAAGACTGAGTTTCTCGTTAATCTTCTTGGCAAGGGAGCAAAGTCTATATGGCTGTAATTTCAAGTATACCATATCCCCAACCTCAAATTACACATCCCTTCATTTTTTATCAGCCTGTGATTTCAAACGGTTTTGCGTTACCAAAAGTTGATACTGCAGTTCCTGTAAAATTACATCACGATCTTGCAATAACCGAGTAATGTCATCCACTGGAGAAACGGCGAAACCAGAACGGAGCAAGATTGGGTGGTCACACCCATATAATGCACGAAAGGGAGTGGTGCCAGTGGAGCTTTTGTAAGAGGTGTTATACCAAAACTCAGTCCAATGCAACCACGAAGGCCAAGTTTTAGGTTTAGGCTACAAAAACAGCGAAGGTAATTCTCCAAACAGCAATTGACAACCTCCATTTGACCGTTGGACTGTGGATGATAAGCTGTGCTATATCTCAACTTAGTACCAGAGCATCAAAAAAGTTTAGACCAAAATGAGCTAAGAAAAACTCTATATCGATCACTAACAATGGAAGAAGGAAAACCGTGTAAACGAACAACCTCCTTAATAAAAAGTAAAGCTACCTCCTTTGCTGTGAATGGATGTGCCAGAGCAATAAAGTGTGCATACTTGGACAGCCTATCTACCACCACAAATATAGTGTCCACCCCATGAACCTTAGGAAGCCCTCCCATAAAGTCCATAGAAATGTCAATCCAGACTTGAGAGGGAATTGGTAGGGGCTGTAGAAGACCAGTCAGAGATAGATTTTGAGCTTTACTTTGCTAACAAACGGAACAAGCTGCCACATATTGTTGAATTTGTTTGCGCATGCCTTCCCAATACATGACATCAGCTATCCTTTTAAACGTTCGCAAGGAACCGGAATGACCCGCAATACACGAATCATGAAACTCAGTGAGCACCAAGGGAATGAACCATGAATGTTTAGCCAAAACCATCTTGCCTTTGTAAAAGAGACGCCCCCCTTGCAAACTGAATTCTGAATGAGATAATGGTTCAACAATCAAATCTTGTATAATGCGCTGCATCTGCTGATCTTGATGTAATTCTGCTTCAACCTCTTCAAACCTGTTAGAATCCACACAAGACAAAGAGAAAAATTGCAGATTTCTAGACAAAGCGTCAGCCACTACATTTTCTTTACTCGGCTGATAATGAATTTCAAAATCATAGCCCAGAAGCTTTGAGATCCATTTTTGTTGTTCCTCCCCCAATATGGTTTGGTCAGTGAGAAACTTGAGACTTTTTGATCGATTTTAATTACAAAATGATTGCCCAGAAGATAGGGACCCCATTTCTGAACTGCATATACAATCGCCATGAGTTCTTTCTCATAAATTGATTTTCCTTGTGCTCTTGGAGAAAAAGCTTGGCTAAGATAACTAATTGGTCTGCCCTCCTGCATAAGAACAACACCAATTCCACGCCCATAAGCATCAGTAACCACCACAAATTGTTTAGAGAAATCTGGGAGTGTTAAAATCGGAACAGAACACAGCCATTTTAAGTTGATCAAAGGCCTTCTGAGCCTCTGGATTCACTTAAAGCTGTCTTTCTTCAAAAGATCAGTTAAGGGTTTGGCTATTTTTCCATTGCCTTGCACAAACTTCCTATAGTAACCGGTGAGACCCAGAAAACCCCTTAGACTTTTAACATCCTTTGGTTCTGGCCACTTTGACATAGCTGCAATTTTATTTGGGTCAGCTTTCACACCATCAGAGGCAATAATATGACCAAGATACTCAATCTGTCGTTGAGCAAATTCACATTTCTCTCTATTTGCGAACAGACTGTGTTGCCTCAAAATCTCAAATACTACCCTTAGATGCTCTAAATGTTCTCTGTCAACTTTGCTATAAATTAATATATCATACAAAAAAAAAAGGAACAAACTTTCGCAAAAATGGTTTGAGGATCTCGTTCATGAGAGATTGAAAGGAGGATGGAGCATTTGTGAGCCCAAAGGGCATCACCAAGTACTCATAATGACCCTCATGGGTCCTAAAAGCAGTTTTGGCTATGTCTTGCTCCTGCAACCTAATTTGATGGTATCCCGACTTCAGATCCAATTTGGAATAAATGCGGGACCCCCCCAATTCATCAAGGAGTTCGTCAATTACAGGCAATCAACATGCATAATTCTCCGCCACAACAACTTTTTACATGCAGAAGAACCACATAATTGGGAATTTAATTAACTTCAGTTAAATATTACATGTTCTTTTGTATGCAGAAACCCGCAAAGGTTTGGATATATGTTTATTGAGAACCCACAAAGGTCTAGGCTTATGATTGTTATTTATATTATTATTTTATTATTATAAATTTATTTTGAGAGAATGATATTTTCTGTTAAACGACTGGATTGGTTATAGTTCGAAAAGCCCAATATTACTGAGATTTTTCTCACGTATTTATTTGTTTTATGCTAACCTTTTCAGAAAGTAAGCATGTCAGTATATGTAGCTTTGAAGTAGGATGAAACACTGTGGATAAAGGTTTTGAAGATTATTCAGTGTTTCTATGGAGTGATTGATAGAGAAGAAATATTTTCTTTTTAGTTGGATGATAATGTAAATTAGTCCTTCTCAGATGTAATAATGAACTCGACTTTTGTTTTATGTGTAATTAAATTTTCAGGGAGGGTTATATTTACAAGCTTTTTATTTACAAATTTTTACAAACTATACTATGTATTCCCGGAAGTACCTTAGGTTACACTATGTATTTCCGGGGGTACATAGTGTAATTTGCAAAAATTTGTAAACGGATCATTTCCCATATATATATATATTACAAGTCATCTTTTTTTAGTCATTAGTCAATAATTTAATAATTTTTGTTTTATTTTGATATAAAAAATTTCAAGATTCAATTATTGCAATTTTTTTCTTAAAATTATTTAGGATTTTTTTTAGGGAAAGGATCCGTGTACAAACTTTTTTGAATTTTTTTACAATTTACACTGTCTTCTCCCAGGAGAACATAGTGTAGTTTGTAAAATTTTGTATTCTCCCGGGAGAATATAGTGTAGTTTGTAAGCAAAAAAGTTTGTAAATATAACCTGCCCCTTTTTTTAATACATAAATTTATTTACTATTTATTTCCTAAAAAAACTAGCAATTCAATTTTATTTTCATAAATTCCATTTCTTTACAAGTTTGACTTACGCGATTAAAAAAAATTAAAAAAAAAATCATTAGGCGTAAGTACATGGCATGAGGGAAAAAAATAAAACAATCAAAAAAGATTCTCATACCATAGATAGAAAATTTGTTTGAAAGTTGCATCATAATTGGCAAATAATTTCACTTAACTAAATACATAATTAATGGACAACATAACAATATGGGCAGTATGATTAAATTAAAATATTAATAAAACTAATATCAAATCTCAACTACTAAATGTAACACTATCCATAACGAAGAATATTTCATATTAAGAGGGTACAAAAGCTCAAATTAGATGCACTTTGGAAAGATCATATGTTGTGATTTGTACAATTTGAAGAATAAGGGACAACATTATTGAGGAAGATTCCATGGAAAAAAACAAATGTAAAAGAATGTAAATTTCAAGAGGCACTGACTAACTCAAGGGTAGGCATAGAGGTTCCTGCTAAGAAGGCTTTGAAAAGTGCAAGAGCAAGTTTTGGTTTACGCAAAGGAACTTCATGCCCTGCACCCCTTATAACCACAAACGTGAGTCCATCATATTCTTGGGTCCATCCTCCAACCTGTTTCACTTATATATCAATGCACTAAACTGAAGTAAACAATAAAAAGGGGAGAAAATAGAAAATTAACGAAGAGAAACCAAGTCATATGAAATAGAAGACAAAACAAAACTTATTGTAGAAATCACTTACTTCCCCATCATCATACCATGCATGCCAAGGGCTCAAAGGTGAATGCTTGAGAGCATCTATGCTATAGCGAGTAGATGTGACAGGGATTACGGTATCTGTATTACCACTGACATAAGGGAACAAAATATGTAAGTTTGGTGGCAAAGATTGTTTGAGGAGGGAATGAAAGGATACTTTACTTCAAGCAGATTGGGTTCCAAAAGGACTTAATGGGACATTGACAGTCTTTTCATTATAACCTTTTTGCTTTTAAACTAAAACATGTTTACTTAAGATCAAACCAAATATGTCCCGTAAGTGTCAAAACTGAAAACCATCATGCAGGAAATGAATTTTGAAATGGAAATGGAGAAAAAAGTTGGAAAATCTTATGCTATGAAGTACCTAAAATTATAGTGGTTAAAATGTTTACTATAACTCAAGTGTTCACAAAATTTCCCACACTACTTCCTATATTAGCAAACTAACAAGAAACAAGACAGCTTTGAGCTATCACATTAATTACAACACCAACTAAAGTAGCTAATACCATACAAGAAAAAAAAATAATGGACATACAAACACATGAGGCGATTATATAACATTAAGGAGATCAACTGATCAGATGTCATGTAAGTACTTTGTTATGCTCAAGTGTCTGTTACTCTAATCAACTAAGGGACCTCAATCAAATACTAAAAATAAGAAGCTAACATCAAGAATTTGATACGAGGGATAAATCTTAATTGCAGTCTTTTCAGATCCTAAGTAATTAGCAAACTGTCTTAGTCAACATAACACAGACAATTGCTGCAGATTACCTTGAAGTCCATTCTAGCTAATATTTACTTGTATGCAAGTATAAAAGCATATGAACGAGTAAACACATATGTAATCATGTGTGATGTTAGGCGATGAGAGTAACCTAAACATCCATATCCTTAATCCGAAATGAAGAAGTTCATGAAAATATTGAGCACTGTTCTTGGAGAATCCTTCCAGTTGTTATTTACGAGTTCACTGCAAAGAATGAGAATAAGATGGTTCTGATCTCTGTACATTTGGTAAAAGAAACGGCAGCACACACAAACATGGAGGGAAATAGAAAGAAGTGCAATAATGCATTTTATGCTGAGCCTACAATCCCTAAAGTCGCTATTAGTAAAAAAAATTACTAAATCATTTAGTTGCAGGGGATCTAAAATTGTTAAGGAGTATTATAAAGGAAAGCACAGCAGTTGAGTGTTAAAAGCATTTTATTTACTAATCAAACAGATTTGAACGATAAACCTCATTTAATATGGTATTTGACCTTGTCTAGCAATGAATGAGGATGTATTCCCAATAACCACATTGAATTCCTAAGCAAAGTTTCTCTTGTTTAATCTATAATACATACTGTGAACATAAATCTAAACTTTACAAGTGTTTCTCAAATGATCATCACCTGCAGGTCTCCCATTTAGCAGGCTTGTGATTTGGATCAACATGAAGTTTCTTTTGGACCTCAGGTAGATTAAAAAATACAGTGGAGTGACCCTCAGTACAAGGATCATATTCTGAACCGAGTCTACCAACTCTCTGTTACATGACATAACATATCAATAGGGATCTGTATATAAACTTGTCACAAACCTTGTAGCATGGTATAAAATTTTCATATAATCTCCCACATTCTTTGAAATATGATAACAATTTATATTTTAGGGTTGTATTTGATGACTTTCGTATACAAATACTCCAAAAAATAATGAATGTTTTATGATAACTCTCAGATTCCACAGACAAAAGAAAGAGAGGAAGATTGATACGATAAATTAGCCTTTCAATGGCAATCAAATATACACTCGGACTATGTATAGGCCATTTACAGCAATAATTTGTAATAAAGATGTAAACTAAGAAATTTATGGGGCTATTATGAGCACTACTCAAGATAACCATATCTTTTTCCTATTTATGAGTATCCAATAGGAGTTGTAAAGTCTTTATTGGCTGTGACCATTCTGTATTATATATGCATGTCAGAATGTGTCAAACATGACACACAGACCACAGGCATTACATGTCCAATTTCAGTCATTTTGAACTTTTAGGGAAGTTAATAAGAAGTTTGGAGCAATATCCAAACCATTCTAGCAAGATATCACAGTGTGGATGAAGAAGTTTGAAGGGATCCAATGCTGTCCAAAATTATTAATGACTTGAAAGAGGATCCAATGTTGTCCAAGGTGTTTGGAGCTACATCCAAACCATTCTAGCAAGATATTCTGCATGGATTCCTAGAATTTTGAGAATATGAAATTGGACTGCCTCTTGTCAAGCTCTACATACCATGTTGAAGGAGGAGCAAATGAGAGGAGATGAGATGATTTCCATGTATCTTAGCTACAACACGGATAAGAGTTAATATAATTAGGGAAATAAGGAGGTACAATAACAAAATATACATTGATTCCCATGGCCTTAGGTCATATGGAAGTCATCTGAGTCCCACCGGTCTCTTTAAGATAACTTACCTAGACGATGAATCTTATTAGCTTGTTCATATATACTCGTGGCCTTAGGTCATACCCAAGAGTACACAATGCTCCCCATGTTTCAGGCGGATAGAGTTATACAATCAAAATATGACCCTCACACACAGTAATCGATGACAAATTCAAGTCCAAGGACGATGCACACTACCAAACGATGAGAAATTGTATCCAATGATACATGTCGTAATGATTCCTTGTGGAGTCTCTCGACGGGTCAGTTCAGTGCGATTTGTTCCACTAACAAATCAGCCCAGCTAAGGTATCTCCATATCTGCATCCATGAGGTCTATAACTTACATCACATGTAAGTAGCTTAATGTCGTACTAATCTAATCGGAAAGACCAATGCTGATAGGATTTGGACCCTATCTTAAAGAACAGAGGTTGAAGATGAGATAAAAGCAAGATTGAGATAAGAAAGAGAAGAAAGAGATGAGAATGAGACGTTTATTCTAAAAAAAAATGAGTTACAATATTAGACACCCTTTACACAATTCCCTTTCCCCCCTTTTATACATCAACTAATAGTAATTTTGTTATGACTAATTCAAATTTATTCTCAACCATTGGATTATTTACTACCCCTTATCTATAATTTGTCTTTCTTGCCCCTTGCTCATATCAATACCCTCCCCATTAAAAACAACCTTGTCCTCAAGGTTGCAGCATGTGGATCTATCACCAAACAATACTGCACATATTCCATCTCAACAACAACCTTTGAAGCAATATTTGGTCTATTCATCTTAATGCATGCGACACTAAGCTGCCAGATTAAAGTTGGCCACAAGTCTGCATTGTGGTAGGACCATGGAGTGTTTTTGGGTTCACTTCTTGTTATAATCTACCACTGCTGAACTTTAAGAGTAGGATAACATATTTTGAACGACATGTTGGCTACTAAATCTGCCCATTTCCCTTCAATAAAGCCTAAAATTGCATGTGATTGATCTGCAGTAGTCTTCCTAATTACAATGAACCATAATTTTCCAAGAGGGAAGAAATGGAAGTCCACATGAGTTGGTTGCAAGTTTCCAATCAAATAGCCTCCTTTTTTTAAGGTAGGAAAATAGGCTCTTTTATTTATAAATTCCAGCAACCATAGAGGAATTTGATCTGAACATATATTGAATTTGTTAATAGAATCAAACAAATATTCCTCCATGTTGTCTCTGTACATTTCATTGATTCGAGTTTGCAGATCAACTTTCTCTTGCACATATAAATTTCTAGTGCATTTCCTATATGCTTGCAACAATATAATCCACCAATGTTCAAAATCAACCGATGGAACATAACCAATTGTAGTTTCACCAAAATCAAGATCCAAGACATCTTCAGCTGTAGAATTATGGGAAATTGCTCGTACCTTAAAATTAGAGGGCATCAATCCTTGTCCAAGGCTATGACAATCAATGGTTTTCTCCCAGCTCCAGATAACAAGACTTTCCCTGCTATTTGAATCAACTGCATGACGGCTTGTTATGAGCTCTAATAACAAAACCCCAAATGCGAAAATATCAGTCTTTTCATCCACAAGTCCATGCATAAAGTACTCTGGTGCCAAATATCCAAATGTTCCTTCAATTGGGAAGACGACATGGTGGGCCCACTTATCTGGAAGCCACTTTGCCAATCTGAAGTCTGAAATCTCAGCTTCATTATTATTGTTGAGTAATATGTTTGAGGCTTTGATGTCTCTGTGAATGATTTTTCTTGGACAATCATGATGGAGATATTGCAATCCTTTTGCTACCCCAATAGCTACCTTGAATCTTATCTACCAATTCAAGCATTCAAAACAGAAGAGCAAAGAGGTAAGGCATCCATATGGGGCTAATTGTAGAACAAAGTAGAAGTCACGATCAATTCCAAACCCAATAAGGCGTGTTGCATATGTGTGATTTATGTGAGCAATAATCTTATGTTCTGTCAAGAAATCACCAGGTCTGTCCTCAACTTCCTTTTCGTTCTTCATTAGCCTTTTTACTGCTACAACTTGACCATCAAGTAAACGTCCTTTCTAGACTTCAGCATGACCACCTTTTCCAATCATGTTCTGTGTAATATGAAGCACATGCATTCTCTTGGAAGCTTGGAATACTCTTGATCTTGAACTATTTTGCGCCTGCCCAAACACTGAAATTATTTTCCTTCTATGACGAGGGAATGCCGCGTGTTAGTGTGTGGGGACAGTCATTGATTCTTGCAAGTGGTCGGGCGTTACATGGCGTCATCTGACTCTCAAATTGTCTCTAGGACACCTATACTAACATGTTTTACCTCACGTCAATGTATGTAGTTGATATGCCACAGGTTATACTTAATAGCAATCCAAACATGTATTATGAAACTGAGTTAATAATAAATGCTTGACACTTGGTCTTACGTACCATAACCATAAGGATACCATAGCAACTCTATGCTAATTTATATTATAATTGAAATCTTGTTATAAATTTGAGTCCTCACTTTTTAATCTGATCTTTCTCTACAATAATAAATCAATTTGGAAGGAATTCTCTGTTCATCTAGGCAGAATCAAGATGCCCCTTTGCAAACCACATCTTTAATAAGAGTTTTTTATTATAATATTGTTCTTAGGTTTAAAATGAAAAATGTAGAGAGGAAAAAAAAATGGGGAATCAAAATATTGTACCATATTTAACAAACAAAAAATCTTCAACGGCCAGCAATTTTTGGCTCCTTAAGAGCATAAGAAAAGAATAAGAAACCAGTTAAATAATAGCACAGAAAGGGAAAACTTACATGTGTTCTTCTCACCAGCTGATTTGACCGGCTAACATTAACATGGAAATCCAAACATTTATACTCAAATTGTCTCTAGGACACCTATACTAACATGTTTTACCTCACGTCAATGTCTGTAGTTGATATGCCACAGGTTATACTTAATGGCAATCCAAACATTTATTATGAAACTGAGTTAATAATAAATGCTTGACACTTGGTCTTACGTACCATAACCATAAGGATACCATAGCAACTCTATGCTAATTTATATTATAATTGAAATCTTGTTATAAACTTGAGTCCTCACGTTCAAACCACTTCAGTAGAAATATCAAAGAGTCCTCAGCTGCACATAAAGTTTCATTAACTTAATCATATATGTATATATTTCAAGGGGTCAAATTCAATCCTCCCTCCAGAGAAAGGAGTAACATGCTAATTGTTTTTTAAATTCCCCATTTTACATCAAATGTTACAAATTGAGTTATATAACTTTTATCATTCAATATGTCATTTAAAAATAAAATAAAAAATACAGTACTCCCTTTTTTGAGAGAGTACCAGAGTAAACCCAATATTTCAAAACAAAAGGGATACTAAATGATAAAAGTATAACCTGTCCTCTTATCACCATTGTTCTGATTGTCAGATGAAGTATTTGAATACGAAAATCCAACTCCAACAGGAGAGTCAAGAAAAAGAATGTTGGCAGCAACAAAATGCACAAATGGTTAGACATAATTGCATCTTTGCACTTATGAAGGTTATTTATTTATATTCTTAGGTTCTCTGAAAGAGTCTGAGCTCAGAGTGTGCAACCAGTGGTGAATTTGGCTGTTACTTTGCTTATCAACTTAAGGATGCTACTATGGAGTATCAGTGTTTTTGTAGAAGATAAGGTTCAGTGTTAAATGAGGGGTGAATCTCGTGAGGAAGAATGGGAGAAAAATAGGGGAGTGGAGTGAGTGTTTCTAATGTCAAAGGTTCAACCCTTTGCATGCGTTTATGCCTTATATAGTGGTGTAGGAATGGAGTGTGTGGTGAGTCCCGGTAAAGGAGGCCATATCGAGATTGGGAGTGTCGTATTTGATACTACGATCATCATTTTAAGTGATGTGGTGCATTTAATGTGTAAACAGGGCTGTGGTTACTGTTTGTGTTATGCTAATAAATGAGTACATGGTAAGCAGAAGCAAGATTCCTATTACAGTTATTTCAATAGAAAGAACAACTTCTTGGCAATTTCTATTGAAGGATATATTATACAAAGCAGCTTAAGTTAATATAAGCACTAGACAGAATTAAAGAAACTGAAAAACAATGTGCAAGAAGCATAATTACACACTTGTCACTATCAAATAAACATTAAAAGCTCTAGAGGAAAACAATATCTGCAGTAGGCATAGGTAAACACTTGTCAATATGAAATAAGCATTGAAAAATCTAAAGGAAAACAAAGGAGTGCAGGAAATTCAAGTGTAAATGGAGGTGTGGGTGAAGAAGTCCCGGATTGGCAAAGATGGAATAAAGTGAGTACCATACAAGTAAAAAAGACTTACATAGACCCAATGCTTAAGCCCTTAAGGTTTTAGGCATAAATGTGTATTTAATTTATTTTTTGGCAAGCACATTTTATATATCTCAAAGATTGTCCTGAACAAAAAAAAAATGTTTAACTAGGGTTATAGATTGTATTGTCACTCACCTTGATTCCAAGAATAAGGATTCAGGTAAAAGGTCTTGCCATCTGACTTTATATGTGTAAAGAACCAATTCAACCCAAAAGTTTAAGCTGTTGGGTGAGGCTACATTAATGGTTTTTATATATTTCAACACGCCCCCTCACACGAGAGCCCACTGGGCTTGAAGGATGGACAATGCACAAGCCCACCTACCTGTGCGAACAAAGAAATTCCACTTCAAAGAAAGTGGGGGCGGCGAGAATCGAACTCGTAACACGAGGCTCTGATACCATGTAAAGAACCAATTCAACCCAAAAGTTTAAGCTGTTGGGTGAGGCTACATTAATGGTTTTTATATATTTCAACAATATGAAAAGGGCCAATTTCCTCTGCCTCCCCATAAGCAATGGATGAACATCCAGGCCCTGCACAGACCCCCAAAGAATGTTGCATTTTAATCCTAATAATAACAAATACTAACACATAGTGATTACCACATATTCCACAACACAACAATAATCACAATAAGGAAAAGTAGCCAAAATGAGAAAGATTAAGAAACCATCATAGTGAAAAAAAGCCAATGACAAACCACCAAAAAAAAAAAAATTGAACCAAAAGGAAATAATGAATAATGCTTTTTAACCTCCATTGAACCATAAAACAAGGGGTTTGGAGTGAGGGTCTTCTTGAGCCTCAATGAACCAAGAGAACAGTGACCTCCCAGCTTGGTCATTAACAGTGACATAACCAGAATAGTGTTCAAAGCTGATGTTAAAGGTTTGACCTGGGAGCCAACCAACCCTGTCCAGGCGTTGTTGAAGAAATGGGTCAGTTGAAGATGTTGAGCATACCAAAAGACTGAACCATGTGGTGCCTATGGCTAAAGTTTGAAACCACCAAGAGTGTGCCATTTGTCGGACACTGAGGCTGTGTGGCTCTGTCTGAGTTTTTGGTTGGAGATAAGAGATCTTATTCCATTACATTACATGTGCTTTACAGAAAGTATGTGCAGATGTAAAACACAATCTAGTTATCAATTGTAACACCAGATGTAAAAGTCTATATTAATCCCAGGCATGAAAAACAAAGTTAAGTTACCAATGAGAAGGAAGTATATACATCAATCAAAGGACTAAACAACTTCATACATACAAGTAATCAAATGAGAAGGAAATATTACAAAACTCAAAGGACTAAACAATCTCATACTGTAATTTGAGCCACTAAAACAGTGATATCATCTTTCTTTCCACCCACGTGATTACGTCCTTCCCTCTGAGAAGCATCTTGAAAAGGGGTTCGACCATCTTTGGACAAGGAAAAGAATAGAGCAACATCTGCTATGTGCTCAGCCAAATCATTGACTCCCAATATTCCATCTGACCAGCTCAGAATTTCTTCAATAGCATCAGCGTACAAGTTATCAAAAAGTCCATCACTTCCTAACACTAGGATATCCCCTGCCTCTACCGCAATCTTATACTCATATGCCGAGTCTGGGCGGTCACTACTCTTACTGTTCCCCAACTGAAATGGCGTGTTGAAAGAGTGTTGTTGGAAGGGTGATTGAAACAAAAGCCTATTATTTATAAAGAACATTAAACCACTATCACCCACATTAACCCCATGCAACACCCCTTCCTTCAGAGTAACAATAGATGTCGTGGAGGAACCTTTAGCTTTGGTATTCAAGAAAGCATCGTTCAACATTTTTCTTGGATCAACAAAGCCTTTTTCTGATTGAAGTTGAACAGCATTCACAGCCTCTGTCATGAGCTCTCTGGCATATTCACCAGAATCGGTCCCTTTCTTGGCCCAACCACCGATCCCATCAGCCACACCCATGGTTCGTTGTTCCTCACAGATGAAGAATGCGTCTTCTCCCATTGGTTTCTCTGGGTTATCCTTTGGATAGTAGAATTTCCCAACAACCATCTTCAACACCTTCAACCGTTTCTTTGGCTTTTCTTGATCACCAGCGTATTTATCACATTTATCACGAAGACGCTTCTTGATAATCATCTTGGAAGGTTTCAAATTTCAAAGAAAAGAACAGATCGCGCAGAGATAGAAAGACAGAAATAAAGAAATAAAAGACTCAACGGCTATAACAAGTGTTTGATTCGACCGAATTGAGTGTGGCTTGGGTTTGATGAAAGAAAAGAAATTTGATAAAAGAGATGACAGAAAGAAAAGATGTAGTTACTGCAAGAGAGAAATAAAGAAACGACAGAAAGAAAGAAAAGAAAAGATAGCGCAGAGAAATAAAGAAAGAAAGAAAGAATTGAGTGTGGGTTGGGTTTGTGTAACGCTCGGCCACTTGCAAGGATCAATGACTGTCCCCACACACTAACACGAGACTTTTCAGTGTGCTTTGTCCTCACTCGCACACTTCTCGGGAAAACTTCCCAGGAGGTCACCCATCCCAAAATTGCTCCAAGTCAAGCACGCTTAACTGTGGAGTTCTTCCGATCCGGGCTACCGAAAAGTAGATGCATCTTGTTAGTATAGGTAGTACCAATTAATTCTTATAAGTCATTCCTAACTGTACCGTCCCATACCAGCACAGTCTCTGGAATCCCTCTCTTTCGGGTGTTGATTCGATTCATTCATGAACCCCCAAGCTGCAAGATTTGGCATGAGCCGCTCATTGTCCGTGCCCTTTCGCACCGGCGATCAGTCCCTGCCCTTGCCAGCTCTTGGGATGTTACATGCCCACCAGCTTCCGCTTGGTTCGTCCTCGAACCACACCGTACTGGAGGAGAGGCCATGCTCTGATACCACTTAGTGTAACACCCTCCCTTGTATGCATCCAAGAGAGTCTGCTTGCTAAGCGGAATTAGAGTTCTTTCGACATATTTTAATTACTGAAAATTCATTTTGATGTTGCTAATGAAAACTTATACTTGAAGTTGAGTTCCTTACACAAATCACAGTACGCTTTCAAAATTTCTTAAGTTGCTGAAAATATTATTTTCCTGGCAGACCTTGCTGTCTTTAAAAATTCGTATAAAATCAAGTTTTCAAAATTCTATTGTAACATTTTTGTAATAAAAAATTAGACACTTGGGGCTTCGCGTGCATATAAAATAATAGTAAATCGGAGTTCGTTTGCCCTTTGTAACGTAACTCGCAAAGTGCTCGCGAGACTGTTTAAAAACCAATACTTAATAAAACGTCAGAGATATTTTCACAAAATTTGTTTCCAAAATACATACTGATCATAAAAATCTTAAAGCAGTAGTAAAATCATAATCCAACGGTAATCCAACTACTCAATTTAATACAGTCATCCATCAAATAGACAGCAACATCAATAGTCCAAACAGCAGCACATAACAGCAAAAATCCATGTAATCATGACTTCATATGCTCTTCCGTCCTTCTGCCATTTTGTAAAATAGCAGCCCCAGAGGGGTGAGAAAAATCCCAGTAGTGTGGCAACAAAACCAGTAATGCGACAGTACTAACTAAATACAGAATTACAAAACAGTCGCATCATCAGTTCAAATCTGACAATTACTAATCATAATCATAGTGCGTATATAACGCCAGAAGTGTACGTTCATAGCACTAGAGTGCACGTATCACTAACATAATATCATATTGCGTATATAACGCCAGAAGTGTACGTTCCTAGCACTACGGTGCACGTATCACTAACATAATATCATATTGCGTATATAACGCCAGAAGTGTACGTTCATAGCACTACGGTGCACGTATCACTAACAGAACAGTGGAGTACCCTGGGTGGCTCCTCAGAAGGGCTCAAACTGTACCTAAGCGGACTGAAGCCAAGTGTCCCATACCCTGGTACCGGAGGGATGCCTATATGATGCGTGCTCAAACATATGCTTACTTTTCGTACTTATTTTTAATTCAGAGAACAACATAAAATTTATGCATGCATGCTATGTCATGGTTCGCACACAAACAAAAATCTAAAAATTATGACATGAGTATGCATGACTAGATAATAATCAGAATGGCATATACACCATGGATTTCCAATATCAAGTTGCTGAATATATTTACTTTTCAAAACAGAATATCTAGCATATCACATTCAAGAATAGCATACGAATGACATATACATAGTTCGAATCCAAATCATGAGAGCAACGTTCACAATCCATGTACTAGCTAGCAGTCACAGAAGGTAATACCGCCAGACACTTACCTCGCACGTCGAAATTTAATTTACCAATAAGCAGTGAAACAGTCCACGTCTCAATGATTTTTCGCACCTAATTTAGAGGCATAACAAAATCAGAATACATTCCAACCATTCCAATCAATTATCAACAATTTTTCCATGCTTAAATGCCTCTGCACCTATGCGGCCATAGGGACCCCTTCCAAAAATTGTATTCTGATTTCAAATTATACTTTACCAACATTTTACAGCAAGGATTCTTAAGTCTCCTAGCAAGGCAGAATCGGTATACAGCCCCAAATGTTACACAAGATTTAATTTATTTAAACTCTACCTTTCCACTAAAAATGCGCACCATAAAACCCATCATTAAGCTGTCTACATAAATTAAATGGTGTTTAAAACGCAATAGGGCTGTTCCAAACAGAACCGTCTTCATCAAACAAAGGTTATGACGTTTATTCTAAGTTTTAGCTTGACAAGACCATAAATGAGTAAAAACAACGCCTAAACTCATGTTGTATATATATATTTTTTATTTTAAGAAGGACCTAATATATATATATATATATATATATATATATATATATCAGAATTTTACCAAGACAGAATGGCTTGCCTAAACATTAATTGGGAACTTATTCAAAAGTCCAACTACCTCGTACAAGGTATGCTACAAGAGCCTAAGTATGCCGTCCAAATCACATTGTTTTCATAATTTTTTTTTTTTTTAAGATGTACTAAGCCAGAATCGGTTTCATTTACCAACATTAAGATGATTTATTCTAACACATTTACTCCATATTGAGTGCGCTATAAAGGATCCAAACATGCTGTTATATTACTTTAATTTGTAACAGCCCCAAAATTGATTATAAGGTTATTCCATGTTACTTTTCTCTGTGTTCTCACACCAAAACAGAATCAAAGGGAGAATAAATAAGCGAAGACTATATCCTAAGCATGCTTCACGGTCTGAGTATATAAGGAGAAGAGGTTCTACGTTGCTTACCTCTCTTGACAATACACTAGGGAGGACGAATGCAACAAGGGATAACACTACTGCTTTCTAAGCTCTACGAACACAGCAACTCAGTCCTTCCAATGGTGGCTGTGCGCAACAAGGAAGAAAAAAAGATTTTCTAAAGTTCAACCCTACAAATAAAGTCACATCTCTGTCAACCCACTTGAGGAAAGAGCTCAACGAAAGAGAGGAATTCCTATACCTCTTTGTATGCAAATTCTCGGCTGGACAGGAAAGAGAATGGATGAATCCTTCAATGGTATTTACTTCCAATGGTCCACGGTTTCTAGGGGGAGTAGGTGAGATGCAGTTTGATGATTTTTCTTTATAGGACTCTCACTGTTTCTTACGGTCAAGGAAAACAAGAAATAGCAAAGGCTGAGTTCTTTGTGGATGCACAATCAGCGCTTGATGGGAAAGGGAAAGGTGTTTGTTGGACGCTGTTTTGAAGTGTCAAAGTGTTTAGCAAAAGTGCTGAACTCTTGTTCTCTTTATGCGCATCCAGGGGCAGAAACAATGAGGGATTTGTGGCCATTGATATTGCATGCAAACTGACTCCACTAACCTCATTGGTCGCATGCAATTAAGGCTGTAATAGTCGAACCAAATGACAAGGCATCAGCCCTTTTTCTCTGCTCAAAACAGCGCATGACACAAGGGAAGTAGCAGGCTGATTTCAATTATCTTTTTACTGCAATGGTTCAGAATTTTGGAGACACCCTAGGCGCACATGTGAGGTGCAAGAATGGGTTTGGACAAGTGATGCTTTTGGCCCAAGATGGAGTGGTCATGTTTCTCTAGAGTAAGAGAAGGTTGGGCAAGGTTAAGAGGGTTTTGGGCTGATCTCAACTCCTCTCCAAGGCTCATGGCCGCAGCCTTTAAGGCATAAAGGCCCAAAATATTTAGGTCCAAGAGTGTTGTTACTTTATGAATCAGCCCATGAATTAATAAGTTCCCATGTCTTTTAAATACTTTTTAATTCTTCCTAGATGTTGCCATAAAATTATTCTTATAAATTTTATCTAAAATTCCACATGCCCAAAATAATTTCTCTCCTTAGTATTATAACTCAATAATTCCCTAGTTATATATTAATTCCAAACTAATAACTATAAAATCCGAAATCAGAGCATGTAATGCACATAACTCGAACTTAGCACAATATCCATACTACTAATAGCAATTCATATAATTTTCCTAATTATGTGGGATGATACACGGGAGTGATCGCCGGTGCGAAAGGGCACGGACAATGAGCGGCTCATGCCAAATCTTGCAGCTTGGGGGTTCATGAATGAATCGAATCAACACCCGAAAGAGAGGGATCCCAGAGACTGTGCTGGTATGGGACGGTACAGTTAGGAATGACTTATAAGAATTAATTGGTACTACCTATACTAACAAGATGCATCTACTTTTCGGTAGCCCGGATCGGAAGAACTCCACAATTAAGAGTGCTTGACTTGGAGCAATTCTGGGATGGGTGACCTCCTGGGAAGTTTTCCCGAGAAGTGTGCGAGTGAGGACAAAGCACACTGAAAAGTGTCGTGTTAGTGTGTGGGGACAGTCATTGATCCTTGCAAGTGGCCGGGCGTTACAAGTGGTATCAGAGCAGTTTTGAGTCAAGGTGTTTGAGAATGATGAAAGATTTTTGGTTGATATGTCAGTGTTGTTATGTGATTGTATGAATTCTTGTATGAGCTCGCTGCTTTTCTGATTTTTGAAATTAAATGTGAAGTGTTCCTTGTTGAAATTATTCTATGTTGGAGGTGTGATAATGCTAGTAGTACCGATATTAAGCATGGCTATGCCCATCTTCTTGCTTGGTAGTGAGCCTGATCAACTCACGGCCGCGAAAGGAGTATGTGCACACTCATGGTTATTACGGGGAGTACTAGTGCTTGAGCACTATGTGTGTAAGTAAGAACTGTTCCCTGAATTATTGATTAAATATAAATTATGTTTTCTTATGGATGATATGTACGGATTATATGTTTGAAGCTGTGGTGAATATTTTGGAATGGTTGAAAATTTTGAATGATAATAAGTCCCTTTAATTAAGGATTGTCGTTGCAAGTGTCCATTCTGATTTATGAATTACCTAGGTGTTGTAATCTTTGAAGTTATGAAGGATAATAAGCCGTTTGGACTTGGATATGACCTTAATTGTCAAAATTTTTTGTCATGATTATTGCTTTAACAATTCAATTAGGATGATTATTGATACAAACTGATTCTTTGGTACATATATAAATCATTACGTGCTTGTTGTAGTACCTAGTTGGGATGATAGAAATTGTTGGCTGAATTCAGATTTATTATGGTTTATGTTTTAACAATTCGGTTATGATGATTTTGTTGCATAATTGTTTCTTAATTTATATCCTCACATGTATATCGTAGCATAGAGTTAGGATGAAGTTATCTAGCTTTATGTGAACTTGTTATCTCCACTTGAAAACTGTGAATCAACCACTTTAGCTAGGGATGGAACACTTGTATAAGTAAAAATTAATTAATGCTTCTAGGAAATAGAGTGAACTAGATAAAGTTTAACTAGTGAGTTTACTTTCCTATAAACCTTCTAATGGTGAATTGGCACTAGACATCATTCTTGAGAAAGTTTAGTCATTAATTCTAAGGATGAAACCGTGAATTAAGAGGTGGTGTGTATGAGTGCAATTGATTTTATCCCTCTACGTATTATGTGTGTAATGTTTGTCAATTTGAATAGTATGCATTGATGTGGTTGGTATTTTGTGATTATTTCGGACATGTTTAAGAACGATCTTTGATTGTATTGATTTACTTTCTTGTGTTGATAGAATTAAATATTTGAAAATTCAATTAATACCAAGTACTTGCAAAAATAGAATGCATGTAATTGAAACTCTTGCTTGCTTAATTCTCTGTTTGAAAGAATAATACATAGGTACTGTTGTGCAGATGAAAATGGCTTGATTGAGAATGTTAAACGATAATGGTGTAATTGTATGCAATTGTATTGTGTAGACTAAGTTTCAAATTTCACCAAGAATGTTTAAACTTATAAGAATTTTGTGTAGCTGTGAACTAATTTCTATATACCGAGAATGTAGTTGGTGTATAGAAAGCTTGACATAGGAACGATATAAAATTGTATTAAGAACCTAAATTACATAAGTTGATTGACGTATAGGGTAATATGTTGTAGCTTACATACGATATAAATTACATTTTTTTATCTTGGGTGTCAACTTGCCTTAATCAAACCGTGCTTACGATTATGTATGATTTTATTTGAATCCACCATTATGTTGTCATCCCATATTAATCAATTAACCGTAAACTTTTATTTTGGTGCATAGTTTTAATTGAACCCATCACTATGTCTATCACTCCATTTTAATATCTAAATTACACTGTAAACCTATCAATGAGTCTATGGTTGTTGATGTTGGTTGTTTTGAATCTTTTATTTCATGCATCTATTGGTATATCTTATGATGTTGAAATGTGATTACTTATACCATTAAGTATTCAGCGTGCCTTTGATTATATGGATTTTTTGGACTGGTTATAATATGTCTTGTCCCCGTTTCTGTTTGGAAACCCTCACATACTTGTTCATAACCATTTCGTTAAACTTTTAATGTGTTGTGTGTTATTCTGTTTTGGACGGTCAAAGCTGAGTTGATAATTCCTTTGAATTAACTAAATGAAGATATCTAATGATTATGTGTTAATGTATGTAAGATAGGATCAGATTATAGAGAAAAATAATGAAGTAGCACACATTATAAAAGTAGTTTTTACTCTATAATAAATCCTTGGATCAGCCATTCTCTTGATCTTATTGCATGTGTATTCAAACCATAGAAATAAATTAATATGAATCCTTACTGTTTAAATCAGTGTTTTTATTTGATGCTTTTTAATTGGAACTGTTAAGCAGAGTGTTATGTTGGTTCTTGACTTAAGTGGACACATGGGTATGTAGTTCAATTAGCACTTGAAATTCGTTTGGTCTTTTTTTAGACTAACTATAGAGGACTGAAAGATAATATGTTTGACAAAATGTTTTGGTATTTGGCATGTAGGTTGTTTGAATTAATTTTGTATACTTTATTTATACCATAAAATAAATGACTTGATGGTGCTTGTATTTCTCATGGTGTTGAATGGTAATTAGATTTAAAGAAAAATTTAATTTTGAAATATCGAACTTTGAACTGTACCCATCTACTATATGTTTCTGTTGCACTGAAATTTTTTGTTTGGAAACTGAAAGTGATACTTTTCTGCTAAAAGCTTAATTTCGAAATAAATCATTCTTTTATTTAAAACAGCATGAATAGCTCAATTTTTGGAAGTAAGCTGGTATGAAATTTTTTTTGTCTTTGGTTGTGGTAACTACTCGTTGTCAAATTGTTTATTATTTTTATATATGTGTTACTCGAATTAGTACCACGAAGAAATTTTTCTGTTACTTGCATCAATTGTGGAAATCTAATGTGAAAACCAAGTGCATGATGTGAAAATTAAAATTTTTGGTAAGTGCGCTTATTTGGGTTAGCGGCTGTTTAATAAAAAAGAAATAAAATTCGTTGTTTAAGTTTCATGTTTGTAGGTCTGATGTTATTTAAAATGTTTCAGTATGTCCCGGAACATTATGATTGTCTTTCAAATATTCTCATTGCACCAATATCTTGCTGCATGCTGTATGTGAGTAGGCAATTGTTTGAATAACTTTGAATTGTTGCTATACATGTATAGGATTTTGTTTGTTCCTTGTATATTAATTCCATTATAACTAGGGACTTTTAACATAACTATTGAGAATTCACTCTATTAAGACTTTGTATATTTTGGTGAGTTATGTCATGGTTGTATTGAGATTTTTCTTCATGTACCAATAATTGAGATGCTCGTATCATCATTAATGGATCCCCTGATCAGTAAAATCAATTACATCTGAGGTACCTAGGACAACGGAAAGCTCGAGGAAGTTTCCTCATATGGGTGTTTTGACGAACTATATGAGAGGTGCCATTAACATGATATGAGTAAATAATCGGATAGAAAATTTGTGATTTGATGAAGATCCTTTTATTGAAATGTTGGAGGTAAGGTGTGTTGTTTTGGTTACTAAATTTCTTGCAAGCTTATTAATGTGGAATATTGTTACGATTTTAATTAATAAGATCGAAGTCTGAATAGGAAGTATGTGTGAGAATATGTAATCATGATATAAGTGTTAGACTTAGACAAATTTTAGAATGGTAAGGCGAAGTTTGAGGACAAACTTCAAAAATTAGGTGGGGAGAGTGTAACATCCCACATAATTAGGAAAATTATATGAATTGCTATTAGTAGTATGGATATTGTGCTAAGTTCGAGTTATGTGCATTACATGCTTTGATTTCGGATTTTATAGTTATTAGTTTGGAATTAATATATAACTAGGGAATTATTGAGTTATAATACTAAGGAGAGAAATTATTTTGGGCATGTGGAATTTTAGATAAAATTTATAAGAATAATTTTATGGCAACATCTAGGAAGAATTAAAAAGTATTTAAAAGACATGGGAACTTATTAATTCATGGGCTGATTCATAAAGTAACAACACTCTTGGACCTAAATATTTTGGGCCTTTATGCCTTAAAGGCTGCGGCCATGAGCCTTGGAGAGGAGTTGAGATCAGCCCAAAACCCTCTTAACCTTGCCTAACCTTCTCTTACTCTAGAGAAACATGACCACTCCATCTTGGGCCAAAAGCATCACTTGTCCAAACCCATTCTTGCACCTCACATGTGCGCCTAGGGTGTCTCCAAAATTCTGAACCATTGCAGTAAAAAGATAATTGAAATCAGCCTGCTACTTCCCTTGTGTCATGCGCTGTTTTGAGCAGAGAAAAAGGGCTGATGCCTTGTCATTTGGTTCAACTATTACAGCCTTAATTGCATGCGACCAATGAGGTTAGTGGAGTCAGTTTGCATGCAATATCAATGGCCACAAATCCCTCATTGTTTCTGCCCCTGGATGCGCATAAAGAGAACAAGAGTTCAGCACTTTTGCTAAACACTTTGACACTTCAAAACAGCGTCCAACAAACACCTTTCCCTTTCCCATCAAGCGCTGATTGTGCATCCACAAAGAACTCAGCCTTTGCTATTTCTTGTTTTCCTTGACCGTAAGAAACAGTGAGAGTCCTATAAAGAAAAATCATCAAACTGCATCTCACCTACTCCCCCTAGAAACCGTGGACCATTGGAAGTAAATACCATTGAAGGATTCATCCATTCTCTTTCCTGTCCAGCCGAGAATTTGCATACAAAGAGGTATAGGAATTCCTCTCTTTCGTTGAGCTCTTTCCTCAAGTGGGTTGACAGAGATGTGACTTTATTTGTAGGGTTGAACTTTAGAAAATCTTTCTTTCTTCCTTGTTGCGCACAGCCACCATTGGAAGGACTGAGTTGCTGTGTTCGTAGAGCTTAGAAAGCAGTAGTGTTATCCCTTGTTGCATTCGTCCTCCCTAGTGTATTGTCAAGAGAGGTAAGCAACGTAGAACCTCTTCTCCTTATATACTCAGACCGTGAAGCATGCTTAGGATGTAGTCTTCGCTTATTTATTCTCCCTTTGATTCTGTTTTGGTGTGAGAACACAGAGAAAAGTAACATGGAATAACCTTATAATCAATTTTGGGGCTGTTACAAATTAAAGTAATATAACAGCATGTTTGGATCCTTTATAGCGCACTCAATATGGAGTAAATGTGTTAGAATAAATCATCTTAATGTTGGTAGATGAAACCGATTCTGGCTTAGTACATCTTAAAAAAAAAAAAAATTTATGAAAACAATGTGATTTGGACGGCATACTTAGGCTCTTGTAGCATACCTTGTAAGAGGTAGTTGGACTTTTGAATAAGTTCCCAATTAATGTTTAGGCAAGCCATTCTGTCTTGGTAAAATTCTGATATATATATATATATATATATATTAGGTCCTTCTTAAAATAAAAAATATATATATACAACATGAGTTTAGGCGTTGTTTTTACTCATTTATGGTCTTGTCAAGCTAAAACTTAGAATAAACGTCATAACCTTTGTTTGATGAAGACGGTTCTGTTTGGAACAGCCCTATTGCGTTTTAAACACCATTTAATTTATGTAGACAGCTTAATGATGGGTTTTATGGTGCGCATTTTTAGTGGAAAGGTAGAGTTTAAATAAATTAAATCTTGTGTAACATTTGGGGCTGTATACCGATTCTGCCTTGCTAGGAGACTTAAGAATCCTTGCTGTAAAATGTTGGTAAAGTATAATTTGAAATCAGAATATAATTTTTGGAAGGGGTCCCTATGGCCGCATAGGTGCAGAGGCATTTAAGCATGGAAAAATTGTTGATAATTGATTGGAATGGTTGGAATGTATTCTGATTTTGTTATGCCTCTAAATTAGGTGCGAAAAATCATTGAGACGTGGACTGTTTCACTGCTTATTGGTAAATTAAATTTCGACGTGCGAGGTAAGTGTCTGGCGGTATTACCTTCTGTGACTGCTAGCTAGTACATGGATTGTGAACGTTGCTCTCATGATTTGGATTCGAACTATGTATATGTCATTCGTATGCTATTCTTGAATGTGATATGCTGGATATTCTGTTTTGAAAAGTAAATATATTCAGCAACTTGATATTGGAAATCCATGGTGTATATGCCATTCTGATTATTATCTAGTCATGCATACTCATGTCATAATTTTTAGATTTTTGTTTGTGTGCGAACCATGACATAGCATGCATGCATAAATTTTATGTTGTTCTCTGAATTAAAAATAAGTACGAAAAGTAAGCATATGTTTGAGCACGCATCATATAGGCATCCCTCCGGTACCAGGGTATGGGACACTTGGCTTCAGTCCGCTTAGGTACAGTTGGAGCCCTTCTGAGGAGCCACCCAGGGTACTCCACTGTTCTGTTAGTGATACGTGCACCGTAGAGCTATGAATTATGTTAGTGAAACGTACACTTCTGGCGTTATATACGCAATATGATATTATGTTAGTGATACGTGCACCGTAGTGCTAGGAACGTACATTTCTGGCGTTATATACGCAATATGATATTATGTTAGTGATACGTGCACCGTAGTGCTATGAACGTACACTTCTGGCGTTATATACGCACTATGATTATGATTAGTAATTGTCGGATTTGAACTGATGATGCGACTGTTTTGTAATTCTGTATTTAGTTAGTACTGTTGCATTACTGGTTTTGTTGCCACACTACTGGGATTTTTCTCACCCCTTTGGGGCTGCTATTTTACAAAATGGCAGGAGGACGGAAGAGCATATGAAGTCATGATTACATGGATTTTTGCTGTTATGTGCTGCTGTTTGGACTATTGATGTTGCTGTCTATTTGATGGATGACTGTATTAAATTGAGTAGTTGGATTACTGTTGGATTATGATTTTACTACTGCTTTAAGATTTTTATGATCAGTATGTATTTTGGAAACAAATTTTGTGAAAATATCTCTGACGTTTTATTAAGTATTGGTTTTTAAACAGTCTCGCGAGCACTTTGCGAGTTACGTTACAAAGGGCAAACGAACTCCGATTTACTATTATTTTATATGCACGCGAAGCCCCAAGTGTCTAATTTTTTATTACAAAAATGTTACAATAGAATTTTGAAAACTTGATTTTATACGAATTTTTAAAGACAGCAAGGTCTGCCAGGAAAATAATATTTTCAGCAACTTAAGAAATTTTGAAAGCGTACTGTGATTTGTGTAAGGAACTCAACTTCAAGTATAAGTTTTCATTAGCAACATCAAAATGAATTTTCAGTAATTAAAATATATCGAAAGAACTCTAATTCCGCTTAGCAAGCAAACTCTCTTGGATGCATACAAGGGAGGGTGTTACACTTTGATAAAAGAGAGATGTAGTTTGTGTTTGATTCTCAAGGGAGGGTGTTACACTTTGATAAAAGAGAGATGTAGTTTGTGTTTGATTCTAGTGACTTAGAGAGAGATAAGAAGCAAAAACATTCAAAGAAAAGAACAGATGGCAAAGAAATAAAGCAATGACAGAGATCTGTATTAGGGTTGTGTGTGGGCTTGATAAAAGAGATCTGTATTCTGTGGTTTGTGTTATTATAAAGAAAAGGGTGTGTGTTTAAACGATTCGACCGACTGAGAGAAGCAAAAGCACTCAAATAGCCCCAACTGACTCACTCGACGGCTATAATCTTCCTCCTCCACCGCTGGCGCTGGCTTTCCGCTCTATTTTTTTTCTTTTTTTCTTTTTTAATATGTTATGTTTACTTTTCTTTCTATTTATAATTGAGTTTATGTTTTATTCAAAATCTTTTAAGAGTTCTTTATTATTATTATTATTATTATTATTGTATTTTTTTTAGTAGCTGTGGGAATTGAATTTAAAAAGTAAAAATACATTTTATAATAAAAAAATTGTAAAATACCGGTATTGTAAAACTAAACGCTCTCACTCTTTGTCTCTATCACTGAAATGACCACCGAAATTAGAATATGACCACAGGTTGATCTTTTTTTAGAAGATTATATGGAAGCATATTCTAAGTTTAAACAAAAGTTTTAGTGATTTGTAAAAGTATACAGAATAATGCTGAGAAAATAAACCAAATCATACGGATATCTTTTTGTCTTTTTAATACAGATTATGTTTTATTTAAAGCAAAACTTCAATGATTTACGATTCCAAAATTGAATTTACCCTTAGATATAAAGTGGTCTTAATTAAAGGCAATTAATGCTTGTCATATTGCAATGCTACCTTATATAACACCTCACAATTTTAAATCAAGTAATTAAAATATTAAGTGAGCAGTCAAGTGATGGATTAGTGAAAATCCTAAAGATTAGGCCAAAATACAAAGAAAGGGCAAAACAGTAATTAGCCAACACGCAACCCTAGGAAGATAAAAATGGAGTAGAAGGTCTCAGATGGTAAAAATAACCCTAGAAATGGGTTCAGAACGAAAAATTGAGTGGATAGGCAAGTTTCAGAAAAATCAGTGAATAGTGTTTTTCGCGGGTAAAAATACCGCGTTACGATTGCACCGTAAAACAAGCCAGTTGAATTTTGAGCTCTAGGTTTCAAATATAGTTAAAAATGGTCTAATGAGTTAGGAAATATGATTGTTGATAAAATTTGATGAAAGTAAGTCATTTTGGGGAAACGTGCCAACGGCGCGCGCGATAGCTTAAAAACAGTGTTTTCTCCGAACGAATGAAGGACTCTGAATTCATCTGATCAAGCCTAATTAAAGTGGAATAGTTAATGTTAAAAATTAGAGTTTCTAAATAGGCTTTGAATTTACAGACGTTTAGTGGGAGTTTTGACGCGTTTTGAATCGCGTGAGGTGGCGTGGGACCCACCCCACTTGAAAGTCACTTAAACATCTCATCACTCCACTATTCATCATCACCCTCACTCTCTTCTCTCTCCCCAAACCCGAGCTTCAGCCCCTCCCCCTTCTTCTTTATGAAAATTTTTCTTCTCTTCATTAATCACTCATTTCTTCACCAAATTCAACAAAGTTTGTGTTGAAATTTGTTGGAGGGAACCTTCTAAACCCATTGGTACCGCTCTTGAGCCTTGAAATCGTGTGTGTGAGGAGATCCTGCCCATTTTCAGCCGCGACTTGGAGGAGAAATTTTGTGTTCATGGAGCTTTGGAATGCTCCAATGGTGGAGTATGTGTAGGAGGAGCCCATTGCCTAGCATTTGAGTGAGTTGTTACACCTTTTTATTGGTTGATTCTTGTGTTTGAGTTTTGAAAACCTAAAGCTTTGAATTGATGAATTGTGATGTTAGAGAGCTCAATTTGAAAATGTGTATTAGATGATAATGTGTTAGAATGATGTATTAATGCTAGAAACCCAATGAAAATTTTAGGTGAAATGTGATGATTTTTAACTTAGAATAATTTGATGGTCATGACATGGAATTTTGGAAAAATGTGTTGTGATGTTGATAATGAGTTGTTATATGATAGAATGATGATATAGTGTGATTGGTTGAGTTGAGGAATGGTTGAAAATGGAAAGAAATCCTTTGGGATTCCCTAGGGTAAAATTCGGCCATTGAGGAAAAATTGAGGAATTGATGTTGAAAAATGATTTGGATGATGATTGGTGTAGTTATATGGTACTTAGATGGGTTGTGTTGTGGTTGGAAATTGTTTGAATCAATGGGAAAAATGAATTGTGTTTAGAGACCTAAATGAGCATAGACTGAAATATTTCGCAAAACGATGCGTAAATGTCGTAAAACGAAAAACGACGATTGAACTAGCCTCTAAGCAACCTAAGGAAGTATTATAAAATGAGAAAGAAAATTTAGAAAAATAAATCCCCAAATAACACCTAAATTAGGGGTGTTCATCAACCGATCCAAACCGACTCAAACCGCAATAACCGAACCGAAAAATTGATAACCGAATAAACCGAAAACTGAAAAATTGAAAACCGAAAAAAAAAACCGCAAATTTTAATTGGATTGGATCAGTTTTTGGATGGGTTGATGAAAACCGATCCAATCCAAACCGATCCAATATATTAATTCCCCTCTACCTACTTTGGTTTTTTCCCAATCATAGCCCAAAAATTTCCAAACCTAAGACTCATTAACCTATCAACTAAACCTAAGAAAAAATCTAGTCACGTCTCATCAAATTTTTTTTTTATCTTTGTAGAGCTTCATATCTCATTACCAAAAAAAAATTTATATTATAGTTTACTAATGCTTTTATATTTCAAAATAAAATAAAATTACAAAGCCAATATATACAAAAGATGCTATTTGCACAATAATATTGAAATAAATTTTAGGATTTTAAAAAAACCGAAAACCGATCCAATCCAAACCGAAAGAAATTGGATTCGATCGGATCGGATTTGAAAAAAAATCCAAACCGAATGGATGATGATATGATCAAACCGAAGGGATTGGAGCGGATGATTTTTGCTTCCAAAATCGATCCAATCCAGACCGCGAACACCCCTAACCGAAATGGCTGAACCTTCAAGGAGAAAAGGGGGGATTTTGCGGTTTTCGCGTTCTGATGTAATTCGACGCGAAAATAACGAAACAGCACTTGAATTGGCCTATTGACAACCTAATGAGGCGTAACAAAATGAGAAAGAAAATTTAGAAAAATAAATCTCAAATTAACACTTGAATGGCCGAACCATCAAGGGAGGATGGGGAGGATTTTGTGATTTTGCGTTTTGATGTTATTTGACGCGTACTGATGGATGTACGTAATTGTATAGGTTGCCGTACGTTGACTTGAATCTGGGAGTTGCCCTTGGTCCTGGACCAAGTGGATTGAGGTATGTAATTGGTTCAATGCATGTATAATTGTAAATTAGCATGTATTGTTTGAATTATAAGAGATTGGGAATGTCCTATGTGTAGGCATTCTGCTGTGTACCAAGTTGAGGGATAAGCTGCTGCGGAGCTTGTGAAAACAATATTTAAGGTAACCTCTTGGTACTGGGGCTTGTTCCCCTTTTCTGTTCCACCTTGCCAGTTGATGGCAACGGTAGAAAGTGTATATGAGTAGTGTAGAACACATGAGCAAGCATGCATTATTACAGTGGGTACTTATGTACCGAGTCTCTGGCCAGTAGACAGTTTTATTAGCCTTCGGGCAGTTTCGGACTTCCGCTGGATAGGTCTCCAGGAGGGAGTTCCAGTTGACCGTGAGTCATGGTGTGTGATCCGGGTAGGAGCACACTAGGAATGTCTTTGGTGTTTGGATGGTTGAGGCATCATGGTTGTAGTTTCTTTGAACGCACCTTGTATGATACCCATAGGCTTATATATGCCCAGGGCGTACGTGGAATTGGGGTTACCATCCCGTATCGTCGTAGTTTATATATTTATATTCCTCATTTCTCTAAATCCCTTGCTATATCCCGTTTTCAAAGTGGTTGTTTTATTCTATTGATATGCATCGAAGTGAACCATTGGGTGGAGTTTTCTCCAGAACCTCTTGGTTACTGAGATATATTCGTATATCTCACCCCGTCTCGGGGCATTTATTTCAGGAGGTAGCAGTGGAGCCGGAGCAGCGGGCAAGAGGCCCGCAGAGTGAGCTGTGGAGTGCTTCACATTTTGCATTTTGTTGGCCGTGTGGCCTAGGCTAGACTTAGGGCATGAACATCTCATATGTATGTGGTATGAGCTTCATTAGCATATTTGTTCATGCCATTTTGCCTAAGTCTAGTAGTTATGTATTTGGTTATGTTGTCATTTGAATTTAAGTTGTAATATTGGAAGAATGTAAGTTAAAGTTTAAGTTTCAAGTTGTAAGTTGTAAAGCAATATTGTAATTGTATTGAGGCATGACTATTTATGATGGAAGGGCCTTAGGCCTATTTTAGGGTATGATTACATGTATGATGAAAATATGCATGAAAAAGGTGTTAGTGATTGCAACTACTTAAGGATGATTAATATAAATTATATGCCTAATAACTATAAACTGGATTGGGTTGTAAGTGCCCCAAGACGTTGTTGGTCCTTGTGTGTGCCACCCATTTGATTATTACTGTATTATCATGTGATTATTAGGTACATTTGAGGCTTAAATGATCTATTACCAATTTGGGATTATTGGAAAAACAAAGGAAACTCTGGCGAAATTTCTGTAGAATTGGCAGATTTTAGGCGAACTTCGGAAGAGCATATCTCCCTCCATAGAGGTCCAATAGGGACGTTCCATACGCCATTTTGAAGGTTGATATGTCCTCTATGTTGTGTAAAAAGTTGGGAAAAATCTGGGTTGATCTTCGTCCTTAAAAAAATGGAGAAACACGGACTGCTCATGTGCCACTGCATCTGGGGCAGTTCTGGACCGGATTTGGGAAATTAATTCCCGCTTCGTTTCTAAGTCAAATTAAGCGTGTGATATATCAAAATGAAGTTTGAGATGTCTAGTTTGTAGGATAAAAATTTGAGAGCATATGGATGAGTGGATTGAGTGAAGTAATTCGAGTAATGTGAGTGGTTTGGAGCTGTGTTTGGGGTTGTTTGGCTATTTGCTTATCCAACTTCAAACGGCGATAACCGAAGCAAATGAGCTCCGAATTGAGCGTATGATAGCTTGTTAAAAAAGGGAATTAAGTAAGACAAAGATATAATCAGAGAAGAAGGTTTGGTTGCGAACGGTGTGGTCGCAGAAAAATTAAGAGTGAAACATGTCCGAATTGGTAAAAACGTAAAGTTTGGAAATTGGCTAAGTGGGTTTATGGGAACCCCTTAGTAACTTATAATAAGTAAAGTAACTTATAAAAATAGTTTTAAATAAGTCTTCCGCAAGAGTTTACGGTTACAGTCACAGCTTTTAATTATTACGCTTTTTTTTATGTTTTAAATGCTCGCGTAATAATCGGAAAAAGTTTATTCGCATTTTTGTAAATGAATTGTTGTGATTGTAACTGCGCTTAATATCATAATTAATGTTAACAATACCGGTGTACAACGACCTGTTACACCTTAAACTCCATGTCATAATTTTTTTCTTACAATTCATCTTTTTTTAAATAATTAGTCAAAAGTTTAATAATTTTTTGTTTTATTTTGAAACAATAATAAAAATTCAATTTTCTCAATTAGTTTTGTCTTACTCATTCTATCATTTAATTTTTGAAAAAATAAAATAAAAAAAATTCAAGATTCAATCATTGCATTTTTTTTTTCTAAAATTTATTACTATTCATTTCCTTAAAAAAACAAAAAAAAACTAGCAATTAATTTTTATTTTTATAAATTCCGCTTCTTTCTATATCTCCCAATTATTTTAGAAGAAAAGCAAATACTCATAAATATAGGTAACTATTTTTTAAAAGAATATATTAAGGGTTCAAATTTTCACCATTCCATATACATAATTAGACTTTTGAACCTTGATTTACATTTTTAAAAGACCAATTTGTCAAATAAATTTTTTCTAATTTTATCAAATCAAATAAAATTGATGGCAACTCTTACATTTTTTTTTTGAATTTTTTTTATCAATACGAACCCGTATGATGCCAACATTTGACGCTCTATTAAAAAAATTAAAAGAATATAAACAAATGAATAGCACAAGTTTGACTTACGCAAATAATAATTTTTTTTTAATATGTTATGTTTACTTTTTCTTTCTATTTATAATTGAGTTTATGTTTTATTCAAAATCTTTTAAGAGTTCTTTATTATTATTTATTTTTTTAGTAGATGTGGGAATTGAATTTAAAAAGTATACATTTTGTATTGAAAAAAATTGTAAAATACCGGTATTGTAAAACAAAACGCTCCCACTCCCACTCTATGTCTCTATCACTGAAATGTCCACCAAAATTAGAATATGACCGCAGGCTGAGCCTTTTTTAAAAGATTATAAGGAAGCATGTTTTAGGTTTAAACAAAAGTTTCAGTGATTTGTGAAACTATACAGAATCATGATGAGAAAATAAACCGAACCATACGGATATCTTTTTGTTTTTTTAATACAAATTATGTTTTATTTAAACCAAAACTTCAATGATTTACGATTCCAAAATTGAATTTACCTTTAGATATAAAGTGGTCTTAATTAAAGGCAATTAATGCTTGTCATATTGCAATGCTACCTTAAACTCCATGTGATTATTTTTTTTCTTACAATTCATCTTTTTTAATTAGTCAAAAGTTTTAATAATTTTTGTCTTATTTTGAAGTTCTTTTTTAGAGGAAACACAAATAGTAAAATCGTATAATAATTTGCGATCAATTCATTCAATTTTTCCCCTTTTCGAGGATAAATTTACATATTTAAACTATGTGTCAGATATACGAATACCCTATCCTATCCATCTGGAAATATTGGTTCAAACTCTTCGATACTGGTTGAAAGATACCCCTTTCTTTCATTTATTAAGGTTGTTTCTTTATGAGTATTGTAATTGGAATAGTAGTCTTATTACTCCAGAAAAATTGATTTTTACTTTTTCAAAAAGTAATCCAAGATTTTTATTGTTTCTGTATAATTTTTATGTATGGGAATACGAATCTATCTTCCTTTTTCTACGTAATAAATCATCTCATTTACGATTAAAATCTTTTAGCGTTCTTTTTGAGCGAACCTATTTCTATGCAAAAATGGAACATCTTGTAGAAGTATTTTCTAAGGATTTTTCGCCTACCTTATCATTCTTCAAAGATCCTTGTTTTTTTAATACAAATTATGTTTTATTTAAACCAAAACTTCAATGATTTACGATTCCAAAATTGAATTTACCTTTAGATATAAAGTGGTCTTAATTAAAGGCAATTAATGCTTGTCATATTGCAATGCTACCTTAAACTCCATGTGATTATTTTTTTTCTTACAATTCATCTTTTTTAATTAGTCAAAAGTTTTAATAATTTTTGTCTTATTTTGAAACAATAATAAAAATTCAATTTTCTCAATTAGTTTTGTCTTACTTATTCTTCCATTCAATTTTTGAAAAAAAAAAAAACATAAAAAAAATTCAAGATTCAATCATTGCATTTTTTTTTTTCTAAAATTTATTTACTATTCATTTCTTTAAAAAAAAATAGCAATTAATTTTAAATTTTATAAATTCCACTTCTTTCTATATCTCCCACTTATTTCAGAAGAAAAGCAAATACTCATAAATTTAGGTAACTATTTTTTAAAGGAACATATTAAGGGTTCAAATTTTCACCATTCCATATACATAATTAGACTTTTCAACCTTGATTTACATTTTTGAAAGACCAATTTGTTAAATAAAATTGATGGAAACTCTTATATTTTTATTTTGAATTTTTTTGATCATTACAACAGCTATCATCTCACAATTTCATAAAAAACCCATATGATGCCAACATTTGATGCTCTATTAAAAAAAATTAAAAGAATATAAACAAATGAATAGCACAAGTTTGACTTACGCGATTAAAAAAAATTAAAAAAAAAGCAGTTAGGCGTAAATACATGGCATGAGGGAAAAAAATAAAACAATCAAAAAAGATTCTCATACCATAGATAGAAAATTTGTTTGAAAGCTGCATCATAATTGGCAAATAATTTCACTTAACTAAATACATAATTAATGGACAACATAACAATATGGGCAGTATGATTAAATTAAAATATTAATAAAACTAATATCAAATCTCAACTACTAAATGTAACACTATCCATAACTAAGAATATTTCATATTAAGAGGGTACAAAAGCTCAAATTAGATGCACTTTGGAAAGATCATATACTGTGATGTGTACAATTTGAGGAATAAGGGACAACATTATTGAGGAAGATTCCTTGGAAAAAAACAAATGTAAAAGAATGTAAATTTCATGAGGCACTGACTAGCTCAAGGGTAGGCATAGAGGTTCCTGCTAAGAAGGCTTTGAAAAGTGCAAGAGCAAGTTTTGGTTTATGCAAAGGAACTTCATGCCCTGCACCCCTTATAACCACAAACGTGAGTCCATCATATTCTTGGATCCATCCTCCAACATGTTTCACTTATATATCAATGCACTAAACTGAAGTAAACAATAAAAAGGGGAGAAAATAGAAAATTAACGAAGAGAAACCAAGTCATATGAAATAGAAGACAAAACAAAACTTATTGTAGAAATCACTTACTTCCGTATCATCATACCATGCATGCCAAGGGCTCAAAGGTGAAAGCTTGAGAGCATCTATGCTATAGCGAGTAGATGTCACAGGGATTACGGTATCTGTATTACCACTGACATAAGGGAACAAAATATATAAGTTTGGTGGCAAAGATTGTTTGAGGAGGGAATGAAAGGATACTTTACTTCAAGCAGATTGGGTTCCAAAAGGACTTAATGGGACATTGACAGTCTTTTCATTATAACCTTTTTGCTTTTAAACTAAAACATGTTTACTTAAGATCAAACCAAATCTGTCCCGTAAGTGTCAAAACTAAAAACCATCATGCAGGAAATGAATTTTGAAATGGAAATGGAGAAAAAAGTTAGAAAATCTTATGCTATGAAGTAACTAAAATTATAGTGGTTAAAATGTTTACTATAACTCAAGTGTTCACAAAATTTCCCACACTACTTCCTATATTAGCAAACTAACAAGAAACAAGACAGCTTTGAGCTATCACATTAATTACAACACCAGCTAAAGTAGCTAATACCATACAAGAAAAAAAATAATGGACATACCAACACGTGAGGTGATTATATAACATTAAGGAGATCAACTGATCAGATGTCATGTAAGTACTTTGTTATGCTCAAGTGTCTGTTACTCTAATCAACTAAGGGACCTCAATCAAATACTAAAAATAAGAAGCTAACATCAAGAATTTGATATGAAGGATAAATCTTAATTGCAGTCTTTTCAGATCCTAAGTAATTAGCAAACTGTCTTAGTCAACATAACACAGACAATTGCTGCAGATTACATTGAAGTCCTTTCTAGCTAATATTTACTTGTATGCAAGTATAAAAGCATATGAATGAGTAAACACATATGTAATCATGTGTGATGTTAGGCGATGAGAGTAACCTAAACATCCATATCCTCAATTTGAAATGAATAAGTTCATGATAAATATTGAGCATTATTCTTGGAGAATCCTTCCAGTTGTTATTTACGAGTTCACTGCAAAGAATGAGAATAAGATGGTTCTGATCTCTGTACATTTGGTAAAAGAAATGGCAGCACACACAAACATGGAGGGAAATAGAAAGAAGTGCAATAATGCATTTTATGCTGAGCCTACAATCCCTAAAGTCGCTATTAGTAAAAAAATTACTAAATGATTTAGTTGCAGGGGATCTAAAATTGTTAAGGAGTATTATAAAGGAAAGCACAACAGTTGAGTGTTAAAAGCATTTTATTTACTAATCAAACAGATTTTAATGATAAACCTCATTTAATATGGTATTTGACCTTGTCTAGCAATGAATGAGGATGTATTCCCAATAACCACATTGAATTCCTAAGCAAAGTTGCTCTTGTTTAATCTACAATACATACTTTGAACATAAATCTAAACTTTACAAGTGTTTCTCAAATGATCATCACCTGCAGGTCTCCCATTTAGCAGGCTTGTGATTTGGATCAACATGAAGTTTCTTTTGGACCTCAGGTAGATTAAAAAATACAGTGGAGTGACCCTCAGTGCAAGGATCATATTCTGAACCGAGTCTACCAACTCTCTGTTACATGACATAACATATCAATAGGGATCTGTATATAAACTTGTCACAAACCTTGTAGCAAGGTATAAAATTTTCACATAATCTCCCACATCCTTTGAAATATGATAACAATTTATATTTTAGGGTTGTATTTGATGACTTTCGTATACAAATAATTCAAAAACTAATGAATGTTTTATGATAACTCTCAGATTCCACAGACAAAAGATAGAGAGGAAGATTGATACGATAAATTAGCCATTCAATGGCAAACAAATATACACTCAGACTATGTATAGGCCATTTACAGCAATAATTTGTAATAAAGATGTAAACTAAGAAATTTTTGGGACCATTATGAGCATTACTCAAGATAACCATATCTTTTTCCTATTTATGAGTATCCAAGATGAGTTGTAAAGTCTTTATTGGCTGTGACCATTCTGTATCATATATGCATGTCGGAATGTGTCAAACATGACACACAGACCACAGGCATTACATGTCCATTTAAAAAAAAAATTCTACAACACGCTACGGACACAGCTCATTTAACTTTTTTATAAAAAAGAAAGAAAAAAAAAAACAATTTCAGTCATTTTGAACTTTTAGGGAAGTTAATAAGGAGTTTGGAGCTATATCCAAACCATTCTAGCAAGATATCGCAGTGTGGATGAAGAAGTTTGAAGGGATCCAATGCTGTCCAAAATTATTAATGACTTGAAAGAGGATCCAATGCTGTCCAAGGAGTTTGGAGCTACATCCAAACCATTCTAGCAAGATATTATGCATGGATTCCTAGACTTTTCAGAATATGAAATTGGATTGCCTCTTGTCAAGCTCTACATACCATGTTGAAGGAGGTGCAAATGAGAGGAGATGAGATGATTTCCATGTGTCTTAGCTACAACACGGATAAAAGTTAATATAATCAGGGAAATAAGGAGGTACAATAACAAAATATACATTGATTCTCATGGCCTTAGGTCATATGGAAGTCATCTGAGTCCGACCGGTCTCTTTAAGATAACTTACCTAGATGATGAATCTTATTAGCTTGTTCATCTATACTCGTGGCCTTAGGTCATACCCAAGAGTACACAATGCTCCCCATGTTTCAGGCGGATAGAGTTATGCAATCAAAATATGACCCTCACACACAGTAATCGATGACAAATTCAAGTCCAAGGACGATGCGGACTACCAAACGATGAGAAATTGTATCCAATGATACATGTCGTAATGATTCCTTGTGGAGTCTCTCGACGGGTCAGTTCAGTGCGATTTGTTCCACTAACAAATCCGCCTAGCTAAGGCATCTCCATATCTGCATCCATGAGGTCTATAACTTACATCACATGTAAGTAGCTTAATGTCGTACTAATCTAATCGGAAAGACCAATGCTGATAGGATTTGGACCCTATCTTAAAGAACAGAGGTTGAAGATGAGATAAAAGCAAGATTGAGAGAAAGAGAAGAAAGAGAAGCGAATGAAACGTTTATTCTAAACAAAAAATGAGTTACATTATTAGACACCCTTTACACAATTCCCTTTTCCCCCTTTTATACATCAACTAACAGTAATTTTGTTACGACAAATTCAGATTTATTCTCAACCATTGGATTATTTACTACCCCTTATCTATAATTTGTCTTTCTTGCCCCTTGCTCATATCAATACCCTCCCCATTAAATACAACCTTGTCCTCAAGGTTGGAGAATTGATACAGGTGATGAAATTCATTCAACAAGGCCCACATAACATGAGTACTAGCTAAAATTTACCCATACAATCAGTATAACATGGAGCCACTAAAAACCCAAAGAAAGAATGTAAACTCATTTGTGATGTAGTTGCAGCATGTGGATCTATCACCAAACAATACTGCACATATTCCATCTCAACAACAACCTTTGAAGCAATATTTGGTCTATTCATCTTAATGCATGCGACACTAAGCTGCCAGATTAAAGTTGGCCACAAGTCTGCATTGTGGTAGGACCATGGAGTGTTTTTGGGTTCACTTCTTGTTATAATCTACCACTGCTGGCCTTTAAGAGCAGGATAACATATTTTGAACGACATGTTGGCTACTAAATCTGCCCATTTCCCTTCAATAAAGCCTAAAATTGCATGTGATTGATCTGAAGTAGTCATCCTAATTACAATGAACCATAATTTTCCAAGAGCGAAGAAATGGAAGTCCACATAAGTTGGTTGCAGGTTTCCAATCAAATAGCCTCCTTTTTTTAAGGTAGGAAAATAGGCTCTTTTATTTATAAATTCCAGCAACCATAAAGGAATTTGATCTAAACATATATTGAATTTGTTAATAGCATCAAACAAATATTCCTCCATGTTGTCTCTGTACATTTCATTGATTCGATTTTGCAGATCAACTTTCTCTTGCACATATAAATTTCTAGTGCATTTCCTATATGCTTGCAACAATATAATCCACCAATGTTCAAAATCAACCGATGGAACATGACCAATTGTAGTTTCACCAAAATCAAGATCCAAGACATCTTCAGCTGTAGAATTATGGGAAATTGCTCGTACCTTAAAATTTGAGGGCATCAATCCTTGTCCACGGCTATGACAATCAATGGTTTTCTCCCAGCTCCAGATAACAAGACTTTCCCTGCTATTTGAATCAATTGCATGACAGCTTGTTATGAGCTCTAATAACAAAACCCCAAATACGAAAATATCAGTCTTTTCATCCACAAGTCCATGCATAAAGTACTCTGGTGCCAAATATCCTAATGTTCCTTCTATTGGGAAGATGACATGGTGGGCCCACTTATCTGGAAGCCACTTTGCCAATCTGAAGTCTGAAATCTCAGCTTCATTATTATTGTTGAGTAATATGTTTGAGGCTTTGATGTCTCTGTGAATGATTTTTCTTGGACAATCATGATGGAGATATTGCAATCCTTTTGCTACCCCAATAGCTACCTTGAACCTTATCTACCAATTCAAGCATTCAAAACAGAAGAGCAAAGAGGTAAGGCTTCCATATGGGGCTAATGGTAGAACAAAGTAGAAGTCACGATCAATTCCAAACCCAATAAGGCGTGTTGCATATGTGTGATTTATGTGAGCAATAATCTTATGTTCTGTCAAGAAATCACCAGCTCTGTCCTCAACTTCCTTTTCGTTCTTCATTAGCCTTTTTACTGCTACAACTTGATCATCAGGTAAACGTCCTTTCTAGACTTCAGCATGACCACCTTTTCCAATCATGTTCTGTGTAATATGAAGCACATGCATTCTCTTGGAAGCTTGGAATACTCTTGATCTTAACTATTTTGTGCCTGCCCAAACACTGAAATTATTTTCCTTCTATGATGAGGGAATGCCCCAAATATAACTCCTTGAACAGCTTCTATTGCAACCATGATTTTGACTTGTTGAGTCTCTTTCTGGCCACAAATTTCGCTCTCATCACTAGCCATAATAGGTTTAGTGTGAGTTGCAGAATCTCCTGTGTGTAGATAACGTAGGTGGCAAGAAGGAATCAGAAAGTTCACCTAACCCATTGGGTAAAATTTCAAATTCTTCCTGATATTCCACCACAGACCCCTTTTACAGCATTTTGGTTAATTAATAATCCTCGAGCTCTGTTTGTCCAAAATGCTTCTGGAGAACTTGTAGAAATCCCAACCAAGAAGTAATCTTGGTATTTTTGTGGAGTTCATGATACCATGTTAGCGCTTCTCCCTCAAAATAAAAAGGAGCAATACGTAGTCTTTGCACTTCATCTGTGTCATAAGAATCAAATAATTGATTGACTTAGCCTTGGGAATCAAGAGACCTATCAAACCTTGGTACCTTGATGCGATGATTGGAAGAGGGTGCAACGTCCCTATTGTTGGAAGCGTCACTGTTGACAGAGAACGAGGAAAACCATTGCGTTCTCTATAGTTGGCCAAGATTACATCCAACTTGCATGTTATCTCCGAAAATTTGTTGGACACTTGCTCCTTCAGAACCTCCACTTCAGATTAGATTTGCTCCACTCGATCATTCGCAGATTGGACATGTGTTTCAGGTGCCATTATTTAAAGAATGAAAGCACCAATTGATAGGATTTGGACCCTATCTTAAAGAACAGAGGTTGAAGATGAGAGAAAAGCAAGATTGAGATAAGAAAGAGAAGAAAGAGATGAGAATGAGAAGTTTATTCTAAACAGGAAATGGATTACAATATTAGACACCCTTTACACAATTCCCTTTCCCCCTATACATCAACTAACAGTAATTTTGTTACAACAAATTCCGATTTATTCTCAACCATTGGATTATTTCCTATCCCTTATCTATAATTTGTCTTTCTTGCCCCTTACTCATATCAAATGCCCTTTCTTATTGACCCTCGACTAGGAACAATATTTAGCAAATAATCAAATAGAATACTCAAGTTCTCATGATCATAATCTCATCCTAGATCCTCAAAATACACTTTGATTATTCCAAGGGTCTTTATCCTTAAAACAATAATAATAAACTGTAAATAGAGACAGATAAATAACAAATAAAGTAAATGCTCTAAAATATTATTCATGAAAAAAATTCAAAATACATGGTGTGTAACATCCCAAGAGCTGGCAAGGGTAGGGACTGATCGCCGGTGCGAAAGGACACGGACAATGAGCGGCTCATAATATTGTTCTCAGGTTTAAAATGAAAAATGTAGAGAGAAAAAAAAAAACGGGAAATCAAAATATTGTACCATATTTTTTTTTAAAGATATATACTGCACCATAACAAACAAAAAATCTTCAACGGCCAGCAATTTTTGGCTCCTTAAGAGCATAAGAAAAGAATAAGAAACCAGTTAAATAATAGCACAGAAAGGGAAAACTTACACGTGTTCTTCTCACCAGCTGATTTGACCGGCTAACATCATGGCAATCCAAACATTTATACTCAAATTGTCTCTAGGACACCTATACTAACATGTTTTACCTCACGTCAATGTCTGTAGTTGATATGCCACAGGTTATACTTAATGGCAATCCAAACATTTATTATGAAACTGAGTTAATAATAAATGCTTGACACTTGGTCTTACGTACCATAACCATAAGGATACCATAGCAACTCTATGCTAATTTATATTATAATTGAAATCTTGTTATAAACTTGAGTCCTCACTTTTTAATCTGATCTTTCTCTACAATAATAAATCAATTTGGAAGGAATTCTCTGTTCATCTAGGCAGAATCAAGATGCCCCTTTGCAAACCACATCTTTAATAAGAGTTTTTTATTATAATATTGTTCTCAGGTTTAAAATGAAAAATGTAGAGAGAAAAAAAAATGGGAAATCAAAATATTGTACCATATTTTTTTTTAAAGATATATACTGCACCATAACAAACAAAAAATCTTCAACGGCCAGCAATTTTTGGCTCCTTAAGAGCATAAGAAAAGAATAAGAAACCAGTTAAATAATAGCACAGAAAGGGAAAACTTACACGTGTTCTTCTCACCAGCTGATTTGACCGGCTAACATTAACATGGCAATCCAAACATTTATACTCAAATTGTCTCTAGGACACCTATACTAACATGTTTTACCTCACGTCAATGTCTGTAGTTGATATGCCACAGGTTATACTTAATGGCAATCCAAACATTTATTATGAAACTGAGTTAATAATAAATGCTTGACACTTGGTCTTACGTACCATAACCATAAGGATACCATAGCAACTCTATGCTAATTTATATTATAATTGAAATCTTGTTATAAACTTGAGTCCTCACTTTTTAATCTGATCTTTCTCTACAATAATAAATCAATTTGGAAGGAATTCTCTGTTCATCTAGGCAGAATCAAGATGCCCCTTTGCAAACCACATCTTTAATAAGAGTTTTTTATTATAATATTGTTCTCAGGTTTAAAATGAAAAATGTAGAGAGAAAAAAAAAACGGGAAATCAAAATATTGTACCATATTTTTTTTTAAAGATATATACTGCACCATAACAAACAAAAAATCTTCAACGGCCAGCAATTTTTGGCTCCTTAAGAGCATAAGAAAAGAATAAGAAACCAGTTAAATAATAGCACAGAAAGGGAAAACTTACACGTGTTCTTCTCACCAGCTGATTTGACCGGCTAACATTAACATGGCAATCCAAACATTTATACTCAAATTGTCTCTAGGACACCTATACTAACATGTTTTACCTCACGTCAATGTCTGTAGTTGATATGCCACAGGTTGTACTTAATGGCAATCAAAACATTTATTATGAAACTGAGTTAATAATAAATGCTTGACACTTGGTCTTACGTACCATAACCATAAGGATACCATAGCAACTCTATGCTAATTTATATTATAATTGAAATCTTGTTATAAACTTGAGTCCTCACTTTTTAATCTGATCTTTCTCTACAATAATAAATCAATTTGGAAGGAATTCTCTGTTCATCTAGGCAGAATCAAGATGCCCCTTTGCAAACCACATCTTTAATAAGAGTTTTTTATTATAATATTGTTCTCAGGTTTAAAATGAAAAATGTAGAGAGAAAAAAAAAACGGGAAATCAAAATATTGTACCATATTTTTTTTTAAAGATATATACTGCACCATAACAAACAAAAAATCTTCAACGGCCAGCAATTTTTGGCTCCTTAAGAGCATAAGAAAAGAATAAGAAACCAGTTAAATAATAGCACAGAAAGGGAAAACTTACACGTGTTCTTCTCACCAGCTGATTTGACCGGCTAACATTAACATGGCAATCCAAACATTTATACTCAAATTGTCTCTAGGACACCTATACTAACATGTTTTACCTCACGTCAATGTCTGTAGTTGATATGCCACAGGTTATACTTAATGGCAATCAAAGCATTTATTATGAAACTGAGTTAATAATAAATGCTTGACACTTGGTCTTACGTACCATAACCATAAGGATACCATAGCAACTCTATGCTAATTTATATTATAATTGAAATCTTGTTATAAACTTGAGTCCTCACTTTTTAATCTGATCTTTCTCTACAATAATAAATCAATTTGGAAGGAATTCTCTGTTCATCTAGGCAGAATCAAGATGCCCCTTTGCAAACCACATCTTTAATAAGAGTTTTTTATTATAATATTGTTCTCAGGTTTAAAATGAAAAATGTAGAGAGAAAAAAAAACGGGAAATCAAAATATTGTACCATATTTTTTTTTAAAGATATATACTGCACCATAACAAACAAAAAATCTTCAACGGCCAGCAATTTTTGGCTCCTTAAGAGCATAAGAAAAGAATAAGAAACCAGTTAAATAATAGCACAGAAAGGGAAAACTTACACGTGTTCTTCTCACCAGCTGATTTGACCGGCTAACATTAACATGGCAATCCAAACATTTATACTCAAATTGTCTCTAGGACACCTATACTAACATGTTTTACCTCACGTCAATGTCTGTAGTTGATATGCCACAGGTTATACTTAATGGCAATCAAAGCATTTATTATGAAACTGAGTTAATAATAAATGCTTGACACTTGGTCTTACGTACCATAACCATAAGGATACCATAGCAACTCTATGCTAATTTATATTATAATTGAAATCTTGTTATAAACTTGAGTCCTCACTTTTTAATCTGATCTTTCTCTACAATAATAAATCAATTTGGAAGGTATTCTCTGTTCATCTAGGCAGAATCAAGATGCCCCTTTGCAAACCACATCTTTAATAAGAGTTTTTTATTATAATATTGTTCTCAGGTTTAAAATGAAAAATGTAGAGAGAAAAAAAAAAACGGGAAATCAAAATATTGTACCATATTTTTTTTTAAAGATATATACTGCACCATAACAAACAAAAAATCTTCAACGGCCAGCAATTTTTGGCTCCTTAAGAGCATAAGAAAAGAATAAGAAACCAGTTAAATAATAGCACAGAAAGGGAAAACTTACACGTGTTCTTCTCACCAGCTGATTTGACCGGCTAACATTAACATGGCAATCCAAACATTTATACTCAAATTGTCTCTAGGACACCTATACTAACATGTTTTACCTCACGTCAATGTCTGTAGTTGATATGCCACAGGTTATACTTAATGGCAATCAAAGCATTTATTATGAAACTGAGTTAATAATAAATGCTTGACACTTGGTCTTACGTACCATAACCATAAGGATACCATAGCAACTCTATGCTAATTTATATTATAATTGAAATCTTGTTATAAACTTGAGTCCTCACTTTTTAATCTGATCTTTCTCTACAATAATAAATCAATTTGGAAGGAATTCTCTGTTCATCTAGGCAGAATCAAGATGCCCCTTTGCAAACCACATCTTTAATAAGAGTTTTTTATTATAATATTGTTCTCAGGTTTAAAATGAAAAATGTAGAGAGAAAAAAAAAACGGGAAATCAAAATATTGTACCATATTTTTTTTTAAAGATATATACTGCACCATAACAAACAAAAAATCTTCAACGGCCAGCAATTTTTGGCTCCTTAAGAGCATAAGAAAAGAATAAGAAACCAGTTAAATAATAGCACAGAAAGGGAAAACTTACACGTGTTCTTCTCACCAGCTGATTTGACCGGCTAACATTAACATGGCAATCCAAACATTTATACTCAAATTGTCTCTAGGACACCTATACTAACATGTTTTACCTCACGTCAATGTCTGTAGTTGATATGCCACAGGTTATACTTAATGGCAATCAAAACATTTATTATGAAACTGAGTTAATAATAAATGCTTGACACTTGGTCTTACGTACCATAACCATAAGGATACCATAGCAACTCTATGCTAATTTATATTATAATTGAAATCTTGTTATAAACTTGAGTCCTCACTTTTTAATCTGATCTTTCTCTACAATAATAAATCAATTTGGAAGGAATTCTCTGTTCATCTAGGCAGAATCAAGATGCCCCTTTGCAAACCACATCTTTAATAAGAGTTTTTTATTATAATATTGTTCTCAGGTTTAAAATGAAAAATGTAGAGAGAAAAAAAAAACGGGAAATCAAAATATTGTACCATATTTTTTTTTAAAGATATATACTGCACCATAACAAACAAAAAATCTTCAACGGCCAGCAATTTTTGGCTCCTTAAGAGCATAAGAAAAGAATAAGAAACCAGTTAAATAATAGCACAGAAAGGGAAAACTTACACGTGTTCTTCTCACCAGCTGATTTGACCGGCTAACATTAACATGGCAATCCAAACATTTATACTCAAATTGTCTCTAGGACACCTATACTAACATGTTTTACCTCACGTCAATGTCTGTAGTTGATATGCCACAGGTTATACTTAATGGCAATCAAAACATTTATTATGAAACTGAGTTAATAATAAATGCTTGACACTTGGTCTTACGTACCATAACCATAAGGATACCATAGCAACTCTATGCTAATTTATATTATAATTGAAATCTTGTTATAAACTTGAGTCCTCACTTTTTAATCTGATCTTTCTCTACAATAATAAATCAATTTGGAAGGAATTCTCTGTTCATCTAGGCAGAATCAAGATGCCCCTTTGCAAACCACATCTTTAATAAGAGTTTTTTATTATAATATTGTTCTCAGGTTTAAAATGAAAAATGTAGAGAGAAAAAAAAACGGGAAATCAAAATATTGTACCATATTTTTTTTTAAAGATATATACTGCACCATAACAAACAAAAAATCTTCAACGGCCAGCAATTTTTGGCTCCTTAAGAGCATAAGAAAAGAATAAGAAACCAGTTAAATAATAGCACAGAAAGGGAAAACTTACACGTGTTCTTCTCACCAGCTGATTTGACCGGCTAACATTAACATGGCAATCCAAACATTTATACTCAAATTGTCTCTAGGACACCTATACTAACATGTTTTACCTCACGTCAATGTCTGTAGTTGATATGCCACAGGTTATACTTAATGGCAATCCAAACATTTATTATGAAACTGAGTTAATAATAAATGCTTGACACTTGGTCTTACGTACCATAACCATAAGGATACCATAGCAACTCTATGCTAATTTATATTATAATTGAAATCTTGTTATAAACTTGAGTCCTCACTTTTTAATCTGATCTTTCTCTACAATAATAAATCAATTTGGAAGGAATTCTCTGTTCATCTAGGCAGAATCAAGATGCCCCTTTGCAAACCACATCTTTAATAAGAGTTTTTTATTATAATATTGTTCTCAGGTTTAAAATGAAAAATATAGAGAGAAAAAAAAACGGGAAATCAAAATATTGTACCATATTTTTTTTTTAAAGATATATACTGCACCATAACAAACAAAAAATCTTCAACGGCCAGCAATTTTTGGCTCCTTAAGAGCATAAGAAAAGAATAAGAAACCAGTTAAATAATAGCACAGAAAGGGAAAACTTACACGTGTTCTTCTCACCAGCTGATTTGACCGGCTAACATTAACATGGCAATCCAAACATTTATACTCAAATTGTCTCTAGGACACCTATACTAACATGTTTTACCTCACGTCAATGTCTGTAGTTGATATGCCACAGGTTATACTTAATGGCAATCAAAACATTTATTATGAAACTGAGTTAATAATAAATGCTTGACACTTGGTCTTACGTACCATAACCATAAGGATACCATAGCAACTCTATGCTAATTTATATTATAATTGAAATCTTGTTATAAACTTGAGTCCTCACTTTTTAATCTGATCTTTCTCTACAATAATAAATCAATTTGGAAGGAATTCTCTGTTCATCTAGGCAGAATCAAGATGCCCCTTTGCAAACCACATCTTTAATAAGAGTTTTTTATTATAATATTGTTCTCAGGTTTAAAATGAAAAATGTAGAGAGAAAAAAAAACGAGAAATCAAAATTTGTACCATATTTTTTTTTAAAGATATATACTGGACCATAACAAACAAAAAATCTTCAACGGCCAGCAATTTTTGGCTCCTTAAGAGCATAAGAAAAGAATAAGAAACCAGTTAAATAATAGCACAGAAAGGGAAAACTTACACGTGTTCTTCTCACCAGCTGATTTGACCGGCTAACATTAACATGGCAATCCAAACATTTATACTCAAATTGTCTCTAGGACACCTATACTAACATGTTTTACCTCACGTCAATGTCTGTAGTTGATATGCCACAGGTTGTACTTAATGGCAATCAAAACATTTATTATGAAACTGAGTTAATAATAAATGCTTGACACTTGGTCTTACGTACCATAACCATAAGGATACCATAGCAACTCTATGCTAATTTATATTATAATTGAAATCTTGTATTCCCTGAAACACGGGATTAATGATTGACCAATACAATTACAACATCATAAAATCTATATAAAATAAATAAAACAGAACCAGAGAACTCAAAACACCTAATATGTGTTCTCATCTCACCATTTTTATTTTCTTTTCTTGTTTTTAGTTTCGAATTATGAAAGCTATTTCAGGTGAAGACATAACCGCTACTATCAGATCATGACTTTAAAATAAACAGTCATAAAAATTTAATGCATAGAGATAAAATATCATTTATTTTCTGAGTCATCCACAAAATTGGGAAAAGACAGAAAGTACAAGAGATAATGTGCAGTATTGTTTACCTGCATAGCTCTCACCACTGATAAAAAAAGTCCCTTCCTTTATACTGGGGAAAACGTTCAAACCACTTCAGTAGAAATATCAAAGAGTCCTCAGCTGCACATAAAGTTTCATTAACTTAATCATATATGTATATATTTCAAGGGGTCGACTTCAATCCTCCCTCCAGAGAAAGGAGTAACATGCTAATTGTTTTTTAAATTCCCCATTTTACATCAAATGTTACAAATTGAGTTATATAACTTTTATCATTCAATGTGTCATTTAAAAATAAAATAAAAAATACAGTACTCCCTTTTTTGAGAGAGTACCAGAGTAAACCCAATATTTCAAAATAAAAGGGATACTAAATGATAAAAGTATAACCTGTCCTCCTATCACCATTGTTCTGAATGTCAGATGAAGTATTTGAATACGAAAATCCAACTCCAACAGGAGAGTCAAGAAAAAGAATGTTGGCAGCTACAAAATGCACAAATGGTTAGACATAATTGCATCTTTGCACTTATGAAGCTTATTTATTTATATTCTTAGGTTCTCTGGAAGAGTTTGAGCTCAAAGTGTGCAACCAGTTGTGAATTTGGCTGTTACTTTGCTTATCAACTTAAGGATGCTACTATGGAGTATCAGTGTTTTTGTATAAGATAAGGTTCAGTGTTAAATGGGGGGTGAATCTCGTGAGGAAGAATGGGAGAAAAATGGGGGAGTGGAGTGAGTGTTTCTTATGTCAAAGGTTCAACCCTTTGCATGCGTTTATGCCTTATATAGTGGTGTAGGAATGGAGTGTGTGGTGAGTCCCGGTAAAGGAGGCCATATCGAGATTGGGAGTGTCGTATTTGATACTACGATCATCATTTTAAGTGATGTGGTGCATTTAATGTGTAAACAGGGCTGTGGTTACTGTTTGTGTTATGCTAATAAATGAGTACATGGTAAGCAGAAGCAAGATTCCTATTACAGTTATTTCAATAGAAAGAACAACTTCTTGGCAATTTCTATTGAAGGATATATTATACAAAGCAGCTTAAGTTAATATAAGCACTAGACAGAATTAAAGAAACTGAAAAACAATGTGCAAGAAGCATAATTACACACTTGTCACTATCAAATAAACATTAAAAGCTCTAGAGGAAAACAATATCTGCAGTAGGCATAGGTAAACACTTGTCAATATGAAATAAGCATTGAAAAATCTAAAGGAAAACAAAGGAGTGCAGGAAATTCAAGTGCAAATGGAGGTGTGGGTGAAGAAGTCCCGGATTGGCAAAGATGGAATAAAGTGAGTACCATACAAGTAAAAAAGACTTACATAAACCCAATGCTTAAGCCCTTAAGGTTTTAGGCATAAATGTGTATTTAGTTTTTATTTAATTTTTGGCAAGCACATTTTATATATCTCAAAGACTGTCCTGAACAAAAAAAAAATGTTGAACTAGGGTTATAGATTGTATTGTCACTCACCTTGATTCCAAGAATAAGGATTCAGGTAAAGGGTCTTGCCTCTGACTTTATATGAAAAGGGCCAATTTCCTCCGCCTCCCCATAAGCAATGGATGAACATCCAGGCCCTGCACAGACCCCCCAAAGAATGTTTCATTTTAATCCTAATAATAACAAATACTAACACATAGTGATTACCACATATTCCATGACACAACAATAATCACAATAAGGAAAAGTAGCCAAAATGAGAAAGATTAAGAAACCATCATAGTGAAAAAAAGCCAATGACAAACCACCAAAAAAAAAAAATTGAACCAAAAGGAAATAATGAAAAATGCTTTTTAACCTCCATTGAACCATAAAACAAGGGGTTTGGAGTGAGGGTCTTCTTGAGCCTCAATGAACCAATAGAACAGTGACCTCCCAGCTTGGTCATTAATAGTGACATAACCAGAATAGTGTTCAAAGCTGATGTTAAAGGTTTGACCTGGGAGCCAACCAACATTGTCTAGGCGTTGTTGAAGAAATGGGTCAGTTGAAGATGTTGAGCATACCAAAAGACTGAACCATGTGGTGCCTATGGCTAAAGTTTGAAACCACCAAGAGTGTGTCATTTGCTGGACACTGAGGCTGTGTGGCTCTGTCTGAGTTTTTGGTTGGAGATAAGAGATCTTATTCCATTACATTACATGTGCTTTACAGAAAATATGTACAGATGTAAAACACAATCTAGTTATCAATTGTAACACCAGATGTAAAAGTCTATATTAATCCCAGGCATGAAAAACAAAGTTTAGTTACCAATGAGAAGGAAGTATATACATCAATCAAAGGACTAAACAACTTCATACATACAAGTAATCAAATGAGAAGGAAATATTACAAAACTCAAAGGACTAAACAATCTCATACTGTAATTTGAGCCACTAAAACAGTGATATCATCTTTCTTTCCACCCACGTGATTACGTCCTTCCCTCTGAGAAGCATCTTGAAAAGGTGTTCGACCATCTTTTGACAAGGAAAAGAATAGAGCAACATCTGCTATGTGCTCAGCCAAATCATCGACTCCCAATATTCCATCTGACCAGCTCAGAATTTCTTCAATAGCATCAGCGTACAAGTTATCAAAAAGTCCATCACTTCCTAACACTAGGATATCCACTGCCTCTACCGCAATCTTATACTCATATGCCGAGTCAGGGCGGTCACTACTCTTACTGTTCCCGAACTGAAATGGCGTGTTGAAAGAGTGTTGTTGGAAGGGTGATTGAAACAAAAGCCTATTATTTCTAAAGAGCATTAAACCACTATCACCCACATTAACCCCATGCAACACCCCTTCCTTCAGAGTAACAATAGATGCCGTGGAGGAACCTTTAGCTTTGGTATTCAAGAAAGCATCGTTCAACACTTTTCTTGGATCAACAAAGCCTACCTTTTTCTGATTGAAGTTGAACAACATTCACAGCCTCTGGCTTGAGCTCTCTGGCATATTCACCGGAATCGATCCCTTTCTTGGCCCAACCACAGACCCCATCAGCCACACCCATGGTTCGTTGTTCCTCACAGATGAAGAATGCGTCTTCTCCCATTGGTTTCTCTGGGTTATCCTTTGGATAGTAGAATTTCCCAACAACCATCTTCAACACCTTCAACCGTTTCTTTGGCTTTTCTTGATCACCAGTGTATTTATCACATTTATCACGAAGACGCCTCTTGATAATCATCTTGGAAGGTTTCAAATTTCAAAGAAAAGAACAGATAGCGCAGAGATAGAAAGACAGAAAGAAAGAAATAAAAGACTCAATAGCTATAACAAGTGTTTGATTCGACCGAATTTAGTGTGGCTTGGGTTTGATAAAAGAAAAGAAATTTGATAAAAGAGATGACAGAAAGAAAAGATGTAGTTACTGCAAGAGAGAAATAAAGAAACGACAGAAAGAAAGAAAAGAAAAGATGGCGCAGAGAAATAAAGAAAGAAAGAAAGAATTGAGTGTGGGTTGGGTTTATGCAAAGGAACTTCATGCCCTGCACCCCTTATAACCACAAACGTGAGTCCATCATATTCTTGGGTCCATCCTCCAACCTGTTTCACTTATATATCAATGCACTAAACTGAAGTAAACAATAAAAAGGGGAGAAAATAGAAAATTAACGTAGAGAAACCAAGTCAGATGAAATAGAAGACAAAACAAAACTTATTGTAGAAATCACTTACTTCCCCATCATCATACCATGCATGCCAAGGGCTCAAAGGTGAAAGCTTGAGAGCATCTATGCTATAGTGAGTAGATGTCACAGGGATTACGGTATCTGTATTACCACTGACATAAGGGAAAATAATATATAAGTTTGGTGGCAAAGATTGTTTGAGGAGGGAAAGAAAGGATACTTTACTTCAAGCAGATTGGGTTCCAAAAGGACTTAATGGGACATTGACAGTCTTTTCATTATAACATTTTTGCTTTTAAACTAAAATATATGTTTACTTAAGCTCAAACCAAATATGTCCCTCAAGTGTCAAAACTGAAAACCATCATGCAGGAAATGAATTTTGAAATGGAAATGGAGAAAAAAGTTGGAAAATCTTATGCTATGATGTAAATAAAATTATAGTGGTTAAAATGTTTACTATAACTCAAGTGTTCACAAAATTTCCCACACTACTTCCTATATTAGCAAACTGACAAGAAACAAGACGGCTTTGAGCTATCACATTAATTACAACACCAGCTAAAGTAGCTAATACCATACAAGAAAAAAAAAATGGACATAAAAACACATGAGGTGATTATATAACATTAAGGAGATCAACTGATCAGATGTCATGTAAGTACTTTGTTATGCTCAAGTGTCTGTTACTCTAATCAACTAAGGGACCTCAATCAAATACTAAAAATAAGAAGCTAACATCAAGAATTTGATATGAGGGATAAATCTCAATTGCAGTCTTTTCAGATCCTAAGTAATTAGCAAACTGTCTTAGTCAACATAACACAGACAATTGCTGCAGATTACCTTGAAGTCCTTTCTAGCTAATATTTACTTGTATGCAAGTATAAAAGCATATGAATGAGTAAACACATATGTAATCATGTGTGATGTTAGGCGATGAGAGTAACCTAAACATCCATATCCTCAAGTCGAAATGAATAAGTTCATGATAAATATTGAGCACTATTCTTGGAGAATCCTTCCAGTTGTTATTTACGAGTTCACTGCAGAGAATGAGAATAAGATGGTTCTGATCTCTGTACATTTGGTAAAAGAAACGGCAGCACACACAAACATGGAGGGAAATAGAAAGAAGTGCAATAATGCATTTTATATTGAGCCTATAATCCCTAAAGTCGCTATTAGTAAAAAAATTACTAAATGATTTAGTTGCAGGGGATCTAAAATTGTTAAGGAGTATTATAAAGGAAAGCACAACAGTTGAGTGTTAAAAGCATTTTATTTACTAATCAAACAGATTTGAATGATAAACCTCATTTAATATAGTATTTGACCTTGTCTAGCAATGAATGAGGATGTATTCCCAATAACCACATTGAATTCCTAAGCAAAGTTGCTCTTGTTTAATCTACAATACATACTGTGAACATAAATCTAATCTTTACAAGTGTTTCTCAAATAATTATCACCTGTAGGTCTCCCATTTAGCAGGCTTGTGATTTAGATCAACATGAAGTTTCTTTTGGACCTCAGGTAGATTGAATTATACAGTGGAGTGACCCTTTTTGCAAGGATCATATTCTAAACCGAATCTACCAACTCTCTGTTACATGACATAACATATCAATAGGGATATGTATATAAACTTGTCACAAACCTTGTAGCATGGTATAAAATTTTCATATAATCGCACATCCTTTGAAATATGATAACAATTTATATTTTAGGGTTGTATTTGATAACTTTCGTATCCAAATACTACAAAAACTAATGAATGTTTTATGATAACTCAGATTCCACAGACAAAAGATGGAGAGGAAGATTGATACAATAAATTAGCCTTTCAATGGCAAACAAATATACACTCGAACTATGTATAGGCCATTTACAGCAATAAGTTGTAATAAAGATGTAAACTAAGAAATTTATGGGGCCATTATGAGCATTACTCAAGATAACCATATCTTTTTCCTATTTATGAGTATCCAAGATGAGTTGTAAAGTCTTTATTGGCTGTGACCATTCTGTATCATATATGCATGTCGGAATGTGTCAAACATGACACACAGACCACAGGCATTACATGTCCATTTAAAAAAAAAATTCTACAACACGCTACGGACACAGCTCATTTAACTTTTTTATAAAAAAGAAAGAAAAAAACAACAATTTCAGTCATTTTGAACTTTTAGGGAAGTTAATAAGGAGTTTGGAGCTATATCCAAACCATTCTAGCAAGTTATCGCAGTGTGGATGAAGAAGTTTGAGGGATCCAATGCTGTCCAAAATTATTAATGACATGAAAGAGGATCCAATGTTGTCCAAGGAGTTTGGAGCTATATCCAAACCAGTCTAGCAAGATATTCTGCATGGATTCCTAGACTTTTGAGAATATGAAATTGGGTTGCCTCTTGACAAGCTCTATATACCATGTTGAAGGACGAGCAAATGAGAGGAGATGAGATGATTTCCATGTGTTTTAGCTATAACACGGATAAGAGTTAATATAATTAGGGAAATAAGGAGGTACAATAACAAAATATACATTGATTCCCATGGCCTTAGGTCATATGGAAGTCATCCAAGTCCCACCAGTCTCTTTAAGATAACTTTCCTAGATGATGAATCTTATTAGCTTGTTCATCTATACTCATGGCCTTAGATCATACCCAAGAGTACACAATGCTCCCCATGTTTCAGGCGGATAGAATTATACAATCAAAATATGACCCTCACACACAGTAATCGATGACAAATTCAAGTCCAAGGACGATGCGCACTACCAAACGATGAGAAATTATATCCAATGATACATGTCGTAATCATTCCTTGAGGAGTCTCTCGACGGGTCAGTTCAGTGCGATTTGTTCCACTAACAAATCCGCCCAGCTAAGGCATCTCCTTATCTGCATCCATGAGGTCTGTAACTTACATAACATGTAAGTAGCTTAATGTCGTACTAATCTAATCGAAAAGATCAATGCTGATAAGATTTGGACCCTATCTTAAAGAACAGAGGTTGAAGATGAGATAAAAGCAAGATTGAGATAAGAAAGAGAAGAGAGAGATGGGAATTAAACGTTTATTCTAAACAAAAAATGAGTTAGAATTTTAGACACCCTTTACACAATTCCCTTTCCCCCCCTTTATACATCAACTAACGGTAATTTTGTTACGACAAATTCAGATTTATTCTCAACCATTGGATTATTTACTACCCCTTATCTATAATTTGTCTTTCTTGCCCCTTGCTCATATCAATACCCTCCCCATTAAAAACAACCTTGTCCTCAAGGTTGGAGAATTGATACAGGTGATGAAATTCATTCAACAAGGCCCACATAACATGAGTACTAGCTAAAATTTACCCATACAATCAGTATAACATGGAGCCACTAAAAACCCAAAGAAAGAATGTAAACTCATTTGTGATGTAGTTGCAGCATGTGGATCTATCACCAAACAATACTGCACATATTCCATCTCAACAACAACCTTTGAGGCAATATTTGGTCTATTCATCTTAATGCATGTGACACTAAGCTTCCAGATTAAAGTTTGCCACAAGTCTGTATTGAGGTAGGACCATGGAGTGTTTTTGGGTTCACTTCTTGTTATAATCTACCATTGCTGGCCTTTAAGAGCAGGATAACATATTTTGAATGACAAGTTGGCTACTAAATCTGCCCATTTCCCTTCAATAAAGCCTAAAATTGCATGTGATTGATCTGCAGTAGTCAACCGACTTACAATGGACCATAATTTTCCAAGAGGGAAAAAATGGAAGTCCACATGAGTTGGTTGTAGGTTTCCAATCAAATAGCCTCCTTTTTTGAAGGTAGGAAAATAGGCTCTTTTATTTATAAATTCTAGTAACCATAAAGGAATTTGATCTGAACATATATTGAATTTGTTAATAGCATCAAACAAATATTCCTCCTTGTTGTCTCTGTACATTTCATTGATTCGAGTTTGCAGATCAACTTTCTCTTGCACATATAAATTTATAGTGCATTTCCTATATGCTTGCAACAATATAATCCACCAATATTAAAAATCAACCGATGGAACATGACCAATTGTAGTTTCACCAAAATCAAGATCCAAGACATCTTCAGCTGTAGAATTATGGGAAATTGCTCGTACCTTAAAATTAGAGGGCATCAATCCTTGTCCAAGGCTATGACAATCAATGGGTTTCTCCCAGCTCCAGATAACAAGACTTTCCCTGCTATTTGAATCAACTGCATGATGGCTTGTTATGAGCTCCAATAACAAAACCCCAAATGCTAAAATATCAGTCTTTCCATCCATAAGTTTATGCATAAAGTACTCTGGAACTAAATATTCGAATGTTCCTTCTATTGGGAAGACGACTTGGTGGGCCCTCTTATCTGGAAGCCACTTTGCCAATCTGAAGTCTGAAATCTCAGCTTCATTATTATTGTTGAGTAATATGTTTGAGGCTTTGATGTCTCTGTGAATGATTTTTCTTGGAAAATTATGATGGAGATATTACAATCCTTTTGCTACCTTAATAGCTACCTTGAACCTTATCTACCACTTCAAGCATTCAAAACAAATAAGCAAAGAGGTAAGGCTTCCATATGGGGCTAATTATAGAACAAAGTAGAAGTCACAATCAATTCCAAACCCAATAAGGCATGTTGCATATGTGTGATTTATGTGAGCAATAATCCTATGTTCTGTCAAGAAATCACCAGCTCTGTCCTCAACTTCCTTTTCGTTCTTCATTAGCCTTTTTACTGCTACAACTTGACAATCAGGTAAACGTCCTTTCTAGACTTCAGCATGACCACCTTTTCCAATCATGTTCTGTGTAATATGAAGCACATGCATTCTCTTGGAAGCTTGGAATACTCTTGATCTTGAACTATTTTGCGCCTGCCCAAACACTGAAATTATTTTCCTTCCATGACGAGGGAATGCCCCAAATATAACTCCTTGAACAGCTTCTGTTGCAACCATGATTTTGACTTGTTGAGTCTCTTTCTGGCCACAAATGTCGCTCTCATCACTAGCCATAATAGGTTTAGTGTGAGTTGCAGAATCTCCTGTGTGTAGATAACGTAGGTGGCGAGAAGGAATCAGAAAGTTCACCTAACCCATTGGGTAAAATTTCAAATTCTTCCTGATATTCCACCACAGACCCTTTTGCAGCATTTTTCTTAATTAATAATCCTCGATCTCTGTTTGTTCAAAACGCTTCTGCAGAACTTGTAGAAATCCCAACCAAGAAGTAATCTTGGTATTTTTGTGGAGTTCATGATACAATGTTAGCGCTTCTCCCTCAAAATAAAAAAGAGCAATACGTAGTCTTTGCACTTCATCTGTTTTATAAGAATCAAAGAATTGATTGACTTAGCCTTGGGAATTAAGAGACCCATCAAACCTTGGTACCTTGATGCGATGATTGGAAGAGGGTGCAACATCCCTATTGTTGGAAGCGTCACTGTTGACAGAGAACGAGGAAAACAATTGCGTTCTCTATAGTTGGCCAAGATTGCATCCAACTTGCATGTTATCTCCGAAAATTTGTTGGACACTTGCTCCTTCAGAACTTCCACTTCAGATTAGATTTGCTCCACTCGATCATTCACATATTGGACATGTGTTTTAGGTGCCATTATTCAAAGAATGAAAGCACCAATTGATAGGATTTGGACCCTATCTTAAAGAACAGAAGTTGAAGATGAGAGAAAAGCAAGATTGAGATAAGAAAGAGAAGAAAAAGATGAGAATGAGAAGTTTATTCTAAACAGAAAAAGGATTACAATATTAGACACCCTTTACACAATTCCCTTTCCCTCTATACATCAACTAACAGTAATTTTGTTATAACAAATTCAGATTTATTCTCAACCATTGGATTATTTCCTATCCCTTATCTATAATTTGTCTTTCTTTCCCCTTACTCAAATCAAATGCCCTTTCTTATTGACCCTCGATGTAACGGACCCTCCTCATGAGCTAGGCCCAGTTGCTCGAACCCGCAAGAAGCCCCATTACTTGGGTGATTATGAGACCAGCTGATATAGTCGTGGGCCCTGGGACCCCAATAAGTGTCTTTTAATTCGTATAGTTAATAGCCATACTGGTTGATGTGTGGATAGGAAAGCCCATTAAGGATAGGGCATTATATTGTCATGTGAGACTGATAAATGTTTTTATGCAAAATCTGAATGATTCTACTCTCTACTTTCTCTTCTATATCTCTCTTCCTTTCTCCTTTCCCTAAACCCCCTAAATTCTGGAAATTCTGAAATCGTGCGTTACAATTTGGTGCTGTCGTTGCTTACCCATCCTCCTTACTCATGGCACAAAATACAAGAATGACAGAACTCGCTCAGCGACTGGATATTTTGGAGCAACAAAACCAGCGTCTAGATCTACTTGAACAACAGCTCCGCGCTGCAGAATTGGTTCGTGAGCAACAACACCTAGGCCTCCAAGAGTCTAATGCTCATCTACAGGACTCCCATGTACACATCCAGCAGACATTGCAACGATTACTTGATGCTCAGACTCACGGAGCATATTCACATTCAGGTATTTTGGGATCTGGTCCAGGTTCCAAATCTATAACCTATACTACCGATGTGGGTACTGCTCGCCCTTTTAAACTTACTTTCCCACGCTTTACTTCTGGTGATCCAACTTCCTGGTTGTTTGTTGTGGGTAAATACTGCCAATACTATAGAATTGGTGAAGACGAACGTTTATTAATTGTAGCATTCCATCTTGATGACCCCGCTGCTTGTTGGTTTAGGGGACTTACTGATGAAGGATTATTACCTACCTGGACGGCGTTTGTCACAGCCTTACGCCGGCGATTTGGGCCTTCCGAATTCGATGAGCCCATTGGCACTCTTGCTAAACTCCAGCAACAAGGTTCCGTCGCTGAGTATCAATCGGCATTTGAGGCTGCCGCCAGCAAAGTCCCTGGTCTCTCTGCCAACATGAAACGTGGATTGTTTATTTCAGGACTTAAACCCCGCATTCGTCGTTTGGTTTTACCTCAACGACCTGGGGATTGGCATGAAGCATTAGCTCTAGCTAGAGTTTTTGAAGACCAGCTTAATGATGACAAACCTCCACGCCCTTGGATTAAACATCCTTTTACCACATCTCCCAATACCCAACTTCCCTCATCCTCCCAACCAAAACCCTTCACTCCTTTAACCATCACACACTCCAACTCCACCAAACCCATCCCAGCTATCCCAATTCGTCGTCTGAGCCCAGCCGAGATGCAGGTTAAAAGGGATAAGGGTCTTTGCTTTAATTGTGATGAGAAATTCGTTTATGGCCACAAATGTAAGGCACGCTCTTCTTTATTATATTTAGAAGGAGATGAGGAAGATGAGCCACCTGATATTGCTATTCATGTTCCTGAAGACAATGCACACATAGAAGAGAGTGAGGAGATTCCAGAAATCAGTTTTAATGCCCTCTTTGGGACTTATTCCTCCAAGTCTTTCAGATTATTGGGTACTGTGATGGGTTAGTCCGTCCAAATCCTGATTGACGGTGGCAGCACACATAATTTTATCACTCCTCGCGTAGCTTCTCACTTACACATTACTTTGTTATCCATTCCATCATTTAATGTGCAGGTAGGGAACGGTGACTTGCTTAAATGCTCAGCCATGTGTCAATCGGTTCCTTTAGACATTCAAGGACACTGATTCTCAGTTGAATTATTTGTATTGGAATTACAAGGGGCTGATATGGTTTTGGGGGTCCAATGGTTATCAACCTTGGGTCCTATTGTGACTGACTACCGACAGCTAACAATGGGGTTCCTCTTCCAAGGGACACATGTAGTGCTTCAAGGGGAACAACGCTTGGCTGCAAGTTTGATTACTTCCTCCCAACTACATAAATTAGTGGCTCAAAATTCGTTGGACTCTTGTGTTATGTGTTTGTCGGCTGTGACTGTACCACCAATACAGCAGGACAGTGAGATCACTCCCCAGGTTCAGACCTTATTGAACCATTATAAAGGTGTTTTTACAACCCCCACTTCCCCACCACCTGATAGGCCCAACAACCACTGCATCCCTCTCCTTCCTGATGCCAAACCTGTTCAGGTTCGTCCATACAGATACCCCCACTTCCAAAAGAATGAGATAGAAAGATTGGTCTCAGAAATGCTACAAAATGGCATAATCCGTCCCAGCCACTCTGCTTTATCTCTCCCGTCTTACTGGTTAAAAAAAAGATGGGACGTGGCATTTTTGTGTGGACTATAGGGCATTAAATGCTGTCACGGTGCAAGATAAATTCCCCATTCTAACTATTGATGAACTAATGGATGAATTACATGGTGCAACCATATTTTCCAAACTCGATCTCCGATCTGGTTATCATCAGATCAAGATGCATGACCCTGATGTCCATAAAACTGCCTTTAGAACACACCAGGGTCACTATGAGTTTCTTTTTATGCCATTCGGGTTATCCAATGCCCCATCTACATTTCAGGCCACCATGAATCAGGTCTTCTCTGATTTCTTACGTAGATTTGTGGTAATTTTTTTTTATGATATTTTGGTGTATAATTCAGGTTTCAAGGAGCATATGAGTCATTTACAACAGGTGCTTCACACATTACGGATTCATGCCCTATTTGCCAAGTTGTCTAAGTGCTTGTTTGCTCAATCGTCCATTCACTTTTTAGGCCACATTATCTCAGGAGATGGTGTGGCACCCGACCCTAGTAAGTCCAAAGCCATTTTGGACTGGCCCATACCTACTTCTGCTACGCAATTCAGAGCTTTCCTAGGCCTTTCGGGCTACTACCGTCGCTTCATACGTCATTATGCATCTATTGCCGCTCCATTGACTGACCTCTTAACCAAAGAGGGTTTTCACTGGTCCACAACTGCCCAAGAGGCATTCACTAAGCTCAAACACGCACTCATAGAGGCCCCTATTTTGGCGTTACCTAATTTCAAGGAACCATTTGTGGTAGAAACTGATGCCTCCGGTATCGGAGTAGGAGCTGTGCTAATTCAAAATAATCATCCTATTGCCTTCTACAGCAGGAAACTGGCTCCCACTATGCGCACTAAATCTACCTATATTCGGGAAATGTTTGCTATCACTTCGGCAGTAGTGAAATGGAGGCAATACCTGTTGGGGGTACCATTTACCATCCACACAGACCACAAGAGCTTGCACAACCTCATGAACCAGGTTGTTCAATCCCCTGAGCAACAGTCTTTTCTCTCCAAGCTCTTAGGCTTCGAGTACTGCATCACATACAAATCTGGCAAAACAAACGTGGTGGCTGATGCCTTGTCCAGGCAACCAGAAGGGGCTTTCGACACTATAAAGCCCCATTTTTTGGCGATGAGTGGTCCGATTAGTGAGTACAAGTCCATACTGCTACAAGAGTTACAACAAGACCCCTACTGCTACGACATATTACAAGCTTTAATGAATGAACCGGCCACACGGCCCAAATGGAAAATAAAAGATGATTTGCTGTTCTTTCGTAACCGCATTGTGCTTTCTAGCAGCTCTTCCATCATCCCACACTTATTGCACGATCTGCATTCCTCTGTTCAAGGTGGGCATTCTGGCTTCACGGGGACACTGCAACGAATTGCCACTAATTTTACCTGGAAAGGAATGCGGAAAATTATTCGGGATTATGTGGCCAAATGTGAAATTTGTCAGAAAATAAAACCACCAAACCACTCACCTTTCGGGTTGCTAACACCCATCAAGCCACCAGAAGAAACGTGGACCGATTTGAGCATGGATTTTGTGACTCATCTACCACTTTCTCATGGTTCCTCTGCCATCCTTGTCGTGGTGGTCCGCTTCTCCAATGGTGCGCACTTTGTGGCCCTCCCACCCCGTTATACCGCGGCCAAGATAGCTCAGTTATTCTGGGACTCGGTGGGAAAACTTCATGGGATCCCTCACTCCATCATCTCGGACCGTGATCCATTATTTTTAAGCAACTTTTGGACCACACTCTTTCATCTGCAAGGGACAACATTAAGATTCACTTCAGCTTACCATCCTCAATCAGATGGGCTAACAGAGAGGATAAACAGGTGCGTGGAACAGTTCTTAAGGGCTTTTACCTTTGAGAATCCTTCCTCGTGGTCTCGTTATTTAGCCTGGGCAGAGTATCATCATAACACGGCCTTTAACACCTCCACTGGCATGACTCCTTATTAGACCACGTTTGGACGTCCTCCCCCCAATCCACTGGTTTACACCCTCGGCTCTTCCACCAACGAAGCCGTCGACTTTACACTTTCATCTCGTGCATCCATCCTCGCCACAGTCAAAGAAAACCTCATCAGAGCTCAAACTCGGATGAAAAATCAAGCGGAAAAAAAACGTAAAGATACAATTTTTACCATCGGCGAGCAAGTTCTCCTCCGTCTGCAGCCGTATCGTCAGTTGTCAGTTCAACGACGATCTTCACAAAAGCTTGCTTTGCGGTTTTATGGACCATTTGAAGTGGTGGAACGTATTGGCCCAGTTGCTTACCGGCTAAAGCTTCCACCTTTGGCCCGCATTCACCCTATCTTCCACGTCTCTCTGTTGAGACCCTTCCGATCTGACCGCCAGTATCAGATCCATGAGCTTCCTCTTGCTCCGCGTGACAACCCGATGGCACATGCACCGGCGGCGCTTGTAGGAAACCGAGAAGTGTGGCGCAAGGGCAGGCGGGTGGCACAAGTCCAAGTGCAATGGCAGGGTTTACCCCCCGATGACAGCACTTGGGAAGATGAAGCTTTTATTTTGGCTGGCGGTACTCTTCCTTACACTACACATACCGCGGCAACCAACCCTCCACTGATGCAACGGGAAAAGAAGGAGGAGAAGGAAGATTTAGTGCGAGAGAAGAAGGGAGAAGGAACGACTGAAGTATCTACTGGCAACACAGATGCTGATACATTGGGTTTAGTCTAACCAACACCTTTTCAGTCCTCCTCGGTTATCACTCCACCAATGCATGTGAACCACTCATCTGCTACCCACGCGCCTGCATTTAATGCTGGCAAGCTACTTCCCAACCACTCCACTGATGCAACGGTTCCCAATCACCTTTCCCCCTGCCCTGCTACGATTGGACCGCCAACTCAGCGCTTCCCCTTGATTGGTCCAGCTCTACCTCTTATCCTTGAGGACAAGGAATTGTTTGAACAAGAGGGGAATGTAACGGATCCTCCTCATGAGCTAGGCCCAGTTGCTCGAACTCGCAAGAAGCCCCATTACTTGGGTGATTATGAGACCAGCTGATATAGCCGTGGGCCCTGGGACCCCAATAAGTGTCTTTTAATTCGTATAGTTAATAGCCATACTGGCTGATGTGTGGATAGGAAAGCCCATTAGGGATAAGGCATTATATTGTCATGTGAGACTGATAAATGTTTTTATACAAAATCTGAATGATTCTACTCTCTACTTTCTCTTCTATATCTCTCTTCCTTTCTCCTTTCCCTAAACCCCCTTAATTCTGGAAATTCTGAAATCGTGCGTTACACTCGACTAGGAACAATATTTAGCAAATAATCAAATAGAATACTCAAGTTCTCATGATCATAATCTCATCTTAGATCCTCAAAATACACTTTGATTATTCCAAGGGTCTTTATCCTTAAAACAATAATAATAAACTGTAAATAGAGACAGATAAATAACAAATAAAGTAAATGCTCTAAAATATTATTCATGAAAAAAATTCAAAATACATGGCGTCATCTGACTCTCAAATTGTCTCTAGGACACCTATACTAACATGTTTTACCTCACGTCAATGTATGTAGTTCATATGCCACAGGTTATACTTAATGGCAATCCAAACATTTATTATGAAACTGAGTTAATAATAAATGCTTGACACTTGGTCTTACGTACCATAACCATAAAGATACCATAGCAACTCTATGCTAATTTTTATTATAATTGAAATCTTGTTATAAACTTGAGTCCTCACTTTTTAATCTGATCTTTCTCTACAATAATAAATTAATTTGGAAGGAATTCTCTGTTCATCTAGGCAGAATTAAGATGCCCCTTTCCAAACCACATCTTTAATAAGATTTTTTATTATAATATTGTTCTCAGGTTTAAAATGAAAATTGTAGAGAGAAAAAAAAACGGGGAATCAAAATATTGTACCATATTTTTTTTTAAGATATATACTGCACCATAACAAACAAAAATTGTCAATGGCCAGAAATTTTTGGTTCCTTAAGAGCATAAGAAAAGAATAAGAAACCAGTTAAATAATAGCACAGAAAGGGAAAACTTACACACGTTCTTCTCACCAGCTGATTTGACCGGCTAACATTAACATGGCACGAAGGAGTAAAGATACTATATGGATCTATATTGCCAAATTCTTTATCAGCAATATTACTAATTTTTTGACATGAATCTGATAGGTGTATTATTGACTGAAAATCACAATGTAGGTTCAAGAGCTTGTATGTTTGATCTGAAATCAAACCACTTGACTACATAAACTGGAAAATCCCCAATTGATCATGGAAATCATCTGTTAAAGCATTTCCTACCTGCAACAAAGATATATTTATTAAATTAATGATGATATAAAGAACCTTGGGATACACCACGCCAAAAGCTAGCTCTAAGGGTAAGAGTGCCCAAGGTCTTATAAAGGCCACATTAGTTGCTCATATAACCAATGTGGAACTCTATATCTCAACATGCCTCCGCATTTTCTCTTGTGTGAGGGGGCATGTTGAGATATATAGTCCTACATTGATTATATGAGCAGCTAATGTGGCCTTTATAAGACATTGGGCACTCCCACCCTTAGAGCTAGCTTTTGGAGTGGTGTATCCCAAGGTTCTTTACATGGTATCAGAGCTTCAGTGACCATGAGGTCACGAGTTCGATCCTCAGTGCCCCCCACTTTCAGGTGGAATTAAGAAAAACACAAAGCAGACCAAAAAAATGGGCTTGTGTAGCATAAGGCATACCAAAAATGGGCTTGTGCCATATCCACGCTTCAAGCCCAAAGGGCTCTTGCGTGAGGGGGTGTGTTAGAGAATATAATATAAACCATTAAAGAGGCCCTCACCTAACAGCTTAAGCTTTTGGGTTGAATTGGTTCTTTACATGGTATCAGAGTCTCGGTGTACCGGGTTCGATCATCACCGTCCCCCACTTTCTTTCTAGTGGAATTTCTTTCTTTGCACATGTAGGTGGGACTGTGCATTGTCCACCCTTCAAGCCCAGTGGGCTCTCGTGTGAGGGAACATGTTAGAGATATATAAAACCATTAATGTAGTCTCACCCACTAGCTTAAGCTTTTGGGTTGAATTGGTTCTTTACATGGTATCAGAGCCTCGCCGTCCCCCAATTTCTCTTGTGGAATTTGTAACATCCCCGTCTTGAGCCGGTTTAATTAACATACATATGATACAAACAGAAACAGCGAAAGACTTAACTTACGAAAATACGAGCTAACTTTTTTTTTTCCTTTTTCATTAATCTTAATTCACATGACATATTAGATTGCATACTTCTTCTAATTTAATTCTTATTGGGCGGAGAGGAAAATCAGACAGAGTAACATCTGTAAATTGGACAACTGGGGATTTGCCAATCCCACTCTCAAAGGTTCCTGATAAACAGTTTATACCGTATATAATTTCAAAAATACCAGATATCTATAAAGGACTATATACCCATCCATAGGTGCATGCATAACTAGCTTCGTGCCACTATGTCTAACCACATACATATTTCAGCACATGCACATATCTGAATACACATATGTACATGCTTCAAATATGAACACATGTACAAAACATATACGGACCATATATTGTATAATGAATCAAACATCATGATCCTAAAATGAATAGAACACTATACAACAGTACATATTCTCCAAAAATAACATCTATAATAAATAGTAGCTTCCGGCCACCCAGAACTCCATATCATCAGACTAGTACCTCTAGCCATGGGTAGTGTCCTTGTCCCATGAGGGCTCTTCAATTAACTGTTTTTCTGAAATCATATCCCCAAATGGGGTTAGAGACGAATCTCTAGTAAGCTCCAGGTTTATGGAAAACTCTCCATACCCTGGACTCACTTCCTGCATGACAGTCAGATAAATAATATACAAACCATCATATAAGCAAATATCATAGCTGAACAAGCATATACACATATCTTATCAAAGATGCACGTAGTATTTCCCACGGGAGAACCCCAAGCGGAAATCAACGCACGTAACAAATATCATAACTAAACTGAGCATATATACATATCTTATCAGAGATGTACGCAGTCATTCCCAAGGGATGACCCCAAGCGGAAATCAATGTACGTGTTCCCAAGGGAGAACCCCAAGCGAAACCAGAATATATCAGAGGTGTACACCATCAGTCCCGAGGGATGACCCTAAGCAGGCATCAGTGCACATAGGATCAATGGCCAGAGATCATCACATAACAGAGGTGTACACAGTCAATCCCAAGGGAGGACCCCAAGCGAAAATTAGTGCACATGTTCCCAAAGGAGGACCCTTAGCGGAACTCAACATATAACAGATATATACACAGTCAGTCCCAAGGGAGGACCCCAAACGAACATCAATGCATAAACAAATCAATGTTCAGAAATCATTACAAAAATCATATCGAAACATATCAAAGTAAACACATCAAAAGAAATCAAAGTAAACACATCAAAAGATATCAAAGTAAACACATCAAAACATATCAAATTAAACACATCAAAACATATCAAATTTAACACATCAAATCATATCATATCACATCATCATATAGCTCTATATGAATGCATCTATATCATATATCTCCTACATATCATACAACCTGACCACAGTCCGTACACTATGGTGGAACACAAAGTAGGAGGGAACTCCATAAACATAGAGCTTATCCCTTGGAGCTTTACAATTTGCTTAATTGAAGAACAAGCTACTTAACTTGCTTCACGAGAATCCAAACGTTCATAATCTCTAGGCACACCTAGAGAAGGAATTCAACACAAAACTCAATAAAATGATATAATTCCATGTAAATATAAAAGACACATACTTTATTGTTTATTTTCTTTTTACTTAATCATATTAAGTCATGAGTGGGTGGTTCTTTGTTCAACAAATCCCCACCAAATTCCACATATTCACTTAGTCTTAGGATAGTCCCAAAAGACGTTTAGAACACTCATTACTCGTCTTAGCACCTAAAAGCTTATTTTTCTCAATTTAAGGCAGAGTGCCCTTTACAAAGGATCTATAAGATTTCTTTTTGTCTAGTCCTAAACCCAAGCTTAGCCACCTATATAAATTATTTTACGCATAAAAGTGTTCTCACATGGCGAAACAGTAACTCCAAATGTATACCTCCTTTGAAAATGGCCAAAACTCATTTTAAGGCCATACAAAGGAGCTACCTTATTTTCTTTTTTATTTCACCAACGCGAAAGTTCATACACCTTAGAATATTATTCCACGCATAAAAATATGCTCTCTTTGCAAAACAATAACTCTTAGCACATACCTCCTTTGAAAATGCTATAATCACATATAAGGCCTAAAAGAGGAACTTACTCATTTTTCTTTTTATCTAACCCAACCAAAGGTTTATACATATAATTATATAGTCCTTACGCCGTATAAGTACTCATTTGCACAGACAAGCACTCTAAAAATGTACTTCATTTGTAAACGGCTAAGAGGCACATAAAGGAAATCATGCCAATTTCATGATTCCAATGTTTTAGTCCATCAAATTCAAGCTTATCATACAACTATAATCATCATTAGGTAATAAAATCCATTTTACACATTAATTCTTCTATTTATGCCTCAAAACATAAGACACCACTAAGCGTCATTCAATTAATTCTCTCAATTCACAACTTATATATACATATAAACCTTCACAACGTGTCTAAGTGTGGGGGTTTGCTCGAGGCGTGCAAAAGTTTAAGTGTGGGGGGGTGACAATCTGATTCTTTTCTCTGCTATGCGGTTCTTCTGTGTTATAAAACAAAAAACAAAAAACAAAAAACAAAAAAAAAATGTGTGTTTATTTTTATCTTTTCATTATCTTTGTGTAGTTCTTAACCCTTGCTCTTGTAGATTTTTGGGGTGTTTAACCTTCTTTTCCCATATTTCATCCATACCTTCACCTCAGCCCCATTACAACCCTGCATAAAGTCCTCTTGATTTGTGCATGCTTGTGTTAGTAGCAGTGGAGAAGTAAAATTTGAGCAAGCCTATGGTAGAATGATTTTCTTGAGTAGATTTGAGTGATACACTGATTACCTGATACACTTGAGAGAAAAATATTGAGAGCATCAAATGAGAAACCATTTTCTGTAATTGGCATATGCAGCTGAAATTAGCAGGTCTTGTGATTTGAGATTCGGGAATTTCTGTCCTGATTGATTTATCTGTAGAAGACTTGTGATCTTTGTATATTTTCTGTATGCTTGGTAATTGTTAGAAAGGATTGGTTGATCTTAGTCTTTGCTTTCAATTTTAGTTTTTGTCCAGGAGTGCAAAAAGATAAGTGTGGGGGAATTTGATAACACATATTTTGTTACACTTATTTATTACTCTTGGTTGGTATTTTTATGATTTATTTGAATTAAATAAAGGTCTTTTGGGTCAAATCACAATTCTACATTTTGATTAGGTTTAATTAATTTTCGTCATAATTTTCCAGATTTACACTACTTTCGTATTTTGACCATATCTCACTCTACATATGTCCGATTGACTCCTTTCTTGTTGCGTTTTGCATTTAACAGATAGGGCTACAATCTCTATTTCAGATAATGAAGCCCAATTCGGACGGGAAGATGGTCGAAAACTGAGCTCAAAATAACGTGTTTTTGCTGGAATTTTAGTTTGACGTTTGGACTTGTAATTCACATTAGGACCCAATGTGTTTAGGGCCCAAGGCCATGTTTTATTGTTTTATTTTATTTTATTTAGCTTTTATTTTATGTTTAGGCCAAAGCGGTGAAATCCTAGCCGTTCTGAATGACGGCTATTTAAGGGAGACTTTAGGAAACCCTTCGGTAGTCAGTTTTTGGGAGTTCTGACGACAGACAAGTTTTCTCTGAATTTCAATTCAATTCTGTTCTTCTTCTTCATCATCTTCTGTTCTTATTCTTTTTAATTTTTAATTATGTTTACCTTAGCCATGCGAGGCTAAGAACCTTTTAATCAACCTAACGGTAACGGATTCCATGGATTAGTCTTGAGGATCTGCGCTTTATTTTAAATCAGTTTCGTTTCCTTCCAAACTCATATTGATATCGTGCGATCGTGGATATTCAATCCGAGGTTCGCGATTGCGATTATGGAAAGGGATTAATCATCAGATTTGATGATTAGATTGATTGACCTTATGACCTTAAACCAAACGGGCTGATACTCTGTGATTGTATGAGTAAAAGCATCGCATTTGATCAAATGCTAAGCGATCACTTAGAGAGGGTTATCAATTGGAAATAAGGATTCTGATTCAATTGACAATCAATCACGATTCTGTTATCTCTTTATCCGAGGAAAGACGTCCATGGAACCCTAACCTTAGGTTGGTTAATTTTTAAATACGAATTTTAATTCCAATTTTATATTCTAACTTTTAAATTATTAAACCGAAATAAAAAATCCCCCTTTTTATTTTTTGTTTTCAAAAACGATTTTTACCCAAACAATTTCCTTGAGAGACGACTTAGGGTTTCCACTTTACTGCAAATTTTTTGAACCCTAATTAAAAATAATAATTTTCAATTTGCGCGAGTTCGACAGCTCGTGTCAATAATTCTTTTCATGCAGCTTTAACTGCTGAGAAATATAATCAACCATCTGACGTTTCTGCATCAATACACAACCTAATCCAAACTTAGAAACATCACAGTATATTTCAAATTTACCTGCAGGATCAGGCAAAATTAATACCGGAGTGTTACTTAACTTTTTTTTTTTAATTCCTGAAAATTCACTTCACATTCTTAGGTCCACACAAATGAGTTCCCTTTACGGTTAACCGTGTTAAAGGTAGTACCATCAGTGAAAATCCCTCAATATAACGCCTATTATATCTAGCCAAACCAAGAAAACTCCTGATCTCTGTAATATTTTTAGGACGTTCCCTATCTAACACTGCTTTAATCTTACTTGGTCCACTGCCACTCCTTCAGATTAAATGACATGGCCCAGAAATTGTATCTCAGAAAGCTATAAATCATACTTGGATGGCTTAGCATACAACTGATGCTCTCTCAGAATCTGCATAACAACTCTCAAATGCTCAGAATGTTCTTCTTTGCTCTTTGGATATATTAGTATTTCATCAATAAAGACAACCACAAACTGATTCAGATAGGCTTTAAAGATCTGTTTCATATAACTCATGAAAATGACCTTTGCATTTGTAAGCCCAAAATGAATAACTAGATACTCATAGTATCCACATCGGAACATGAAATCTGTCTTTGGAACATCATCCGATTTTATCCGGATCTGATGATACCCGAACCGGAGATCAATCTTAGAAAATAAAGTCCCACCACGCAACTGATCCAACAAATCATCTATACGCGGCAAATGATACTTATTCTTGACAGTAACCTTGTTCAACTGCCCGTAATCTGTACCCAATCTCATAGACTCGTCCTTCTTCTTAACAAAGATCACCGGGACTCTGCACGGAGACACACTCGGTCTAATAAAATTCTTACTGAACAAGTCTTCACTCTGCTTGTTTAATTCAAATAATTCCAGAGGTGACATTCGGTATGGAGCTAGAGACATAGGCCTCACTCCAGTCAACTAGTCAGTTGAAAATTCAATTTCCCTCTCCGGCGAAAAATTCAAAATTTTATCCAGAAAGACATCCATAAAATCAAAGACAATATAGGGATATCAGAAATTGGCTCCTTATTGACGCCAACCAGACCTCCCAACAGAATAGACTCTGAATCTCCTTCCTTCAAGGCATTCGCAACCCGAAGGACAGACATATCCGGAGACTCTCTCCCTTCATCGTTAGAGGAAATAGAAATGGTCTTGCTGTAACAATCAATCCTTACACAGTACTTAGATAACCAATCCATTCCCAAAATTACATTCACAGAGACAAAATGCAAGACAATAAAGTCAGCAAAATACTCCCTGTCATCATACTTAAACTTCATATCCTTCCAAATGAATGATTCCTCACTAACATTCCCAACAGCCGTAACAATACACATAGGGAATATCATCCTTATCACAGTCAAATTGAATGCTCTATTATTAATTCAAGCTCTTTCTGCCTAGTTCCAGTCCAAGTCTGTTGTAGTGCAGCAAAAATTGCTACAACAAGATCCGGTGATGGACCATCATTATTAAATGTCCTATGAGTCCTCCTTGGAGAAACCATATCTCTGCATATATTACACTAAGGAATCAGTTAGCTACGCTCACACTTAGTGATCACACATGCATTATACAACACTCCAAGAAAACACTCAAGAACTTCCAACTTCAAACATCCTATGCTATATATCATGGACACTCCCTAGAGCAACTGCTCTGATACCACTTGTAACGCCCGGCCGCTTCAAGAATCAATGACTATCCCCACATACTAACACGAGACTTTTCAGTGTGCTTTTTCCTCACTCGCACACTTCCTGGGAAAACTTCCCAGGAGGTCACCCATCCCAAAATTGTTCTAAGTCAAGCACGCTTAACTATAGAGTTCTTCCGTTCCGGGCTACCGAAAAGAAGATGCATCTTGTTAGTATAGGTAGTACCAATTAATTCTTATAAGCTATCCCAAACTGTGTAGTCTCACACCTGCACAGTCTTTGGAATCCCTCTCTTTCGGGTGTTGATTCGATTCATTCATGCATGTAACCCCTTGCTGGAAGCCTGTCAGGAGCCGTTCTTGTCCGTGCCTCTTTGCACCGGCGATCACTCCCTGCCCTCGTCAGCGCTCGGGATGTTACATGCCCACCAGCTTCCGCCTGGTTCGTCCTCGAACCACACCGTACTGGAAGAGAGGCCTGCTCTGATACCATAAATGTAACATCCCCTTCTCGAGCTGGTTTAATTAACATACCTATGATACAAACAGAAACAACGGAAGACTTAACTTACGAAAATACGAGCTAACTTTTTTTTTCTTTTTTCATTAATCTTAATTCACATGACATATTACATTGCATACTTCTTCTAATTTAATTCTTATTGGGCGGAGACGAAAATCGGACAGAGTAACATCTGTAAATTGGACAACTGGGGATTTGCCAATCCCACTCTCAAATGTTCCTAATAAACAGTTTATACCATATATAATTTCAGAAATACCAGATATCTATAAAGGACTATATACCCATCCATGGGTGCATGCATAACTGGCTCCGTGCCACTATGTCTAACCACATACATATTTCAGAACATGCACATATCTGAATACAAAAATGTACATGCGTAAAATATGAACACATGTACAAAACATATACGGACCATATATTGTATAATGAATCAAACATCATGATCCCAAAATGAATAGAACACTATACAACAGTACATATTCTCCAAAAATAACATCTATAATAAATAGTTGCGTCCGGCCACCCAGAACTCCATATCATCATACTAGTACCTCTAGCCATGGGTAGTGTCCTTGTCCCATGAGGGCTCTTCAATTAATTGTTTTCCTGAAATTATATCCCCAAATGGGGTTAGAGACGAATCTCTAGTAAGCTCCAGGTTTATGGAAAACTCTCCATACCCTGGGCTCACTTCCTGCATGACAGTCAAATATATAATATACAAAATATCATATAAGCAAATATCATAGCTGAACAAGCATATACACTTATCTTATCAAAGATGCATGCAGTATTTCCCAAGGGAGAACCTCAAGCAGAAATCAACGCACGTAACAAATATCATAACTAAACTAAACATATATACATATCTATCAGAGACGTACGCAGTCATTCCCAAGGGATGAACCCAAGCGGAAATCAACGTACGTGTTCCCAAGGGAGAACCCCAAGCGGAACCAGAACATATCAGAGGTGTACACCATCAGTCTCGAGGGATGACCCCAAGCAGACATCAGTGCACATAGGATCAATGGCCAGAGATCATCACATAACAGAGGTGTACACAGTAAATCTCAAAGGAGGACCCCAAGTGGAAATCAGTTCACATTTTTCCAAGGGAGGACCCCAAGCGGAACTCAACATATAACAGATATATACACAATCAGTCCAAAGGGAGGACCCCAAACAGACATCAGTGCATAAACAAATCAATGTTCAGAAATCATTACAGAAATCATATCGAAACATATCAAAGTAAACACCTCAAAAGATATCAAAGTAAACACATCAAAACATATCAAATTTAACACATCAAAACATATCAAATTTAACACATCAAAACATATCATATCACATCATCATATAGCTCTATATGAATGCATCTATATCATATATCTCATACATATCATACAACTTGACCACAGTCCGTACACTATGGCGGAGCACAAAGAAGGAGCGAACCCCATAAACATAGAGCTTACCTCTTGGAGCTTTACAATTTGCTTACTTGAAGAACAAGCTACTTATCTTGCTCCACGAGAATCCAATCGTTCACAATCCCTAGGCACACCTAGAGAAGGAACTCAACACAAAACTCGATAAAATGATATAATGCCATGTAAATATACAAGACACATACTTTATTGTTTATTTTCTTTTTACTTAATCATATTAAGTCATGAGTGGGTGGTTCTTTGTTCAACAAATCCCCACCAAATTCCACATATTCACTTAGTCTTAGGATAGTCCCAAAAGACCTTTAGAACACTCATTACTCGTCTTAGCACCTAAAAGCCTATTTTTCCCAATTTAAGGCAGAGTTCCCTTTACAAAGGAGCTATAAGATTTCTTTTTGTCTAGTCCTAAACCCAAGCTTAACCACCTATATAAATTATTTTATGCATAAAAGTGTTCTCACTTGGCGAAACAGTAACTCCAAATGTATACCTCCTTTGAAAATGGCCAAAACTCATTTTAAGGCCATACAAAGGAGCTACCTTATTTTCTTTTTTATTTCACCAACGCGAAAGTTCATACACCTTAGAATATTATTCCACGCATAAAAATATGCTCTCTTAGCACATACCTCCTTTGAAAATGGCTATAATCACATATAAGGCATAAATGAGGAATATACTAATTTTTCTTTTTATCTAACCCAACCAAAGGTTTATACATATAATTATATAGTCCTGAGGCCATATAAGTACTCATTTGCACAAACAAGCACTCTAAAAATATACTTCATTTGTAAACGGCTAAGAGGCACATAAAGGAAATCATGCCAATTTCATGATTACAATGTTTTAGTCCATCAAATTCAAGCTTATCATACAGCCATAAGCATCATTAGGTAATAAAATCCATTTTACACATTAATTCATCCATTTATGCCTCAAAACATAAGACACCACTAAGCGTCATTCAATTAATTCACTCAATTCACAACTTATATATACATATAAACCTTCACAACGTGTCCAATTATTTTTGAACATTAAACCCTAATTTTTACACCATGGCTGAACCTAGTGGGAGGAGGTGCAAGGGACTTTTTCAAAATTTCAACACATATTCATACTCATTTCACACTATAACATCATAAACCATATACTAACTCATCATCAATTTCAAATTCCAAGCTACAAAATTTTCCGTGACATATGCTCATAATATTCAAAACTTAAATCATATAAATAAAACCATTAAAAGGAGGATTTCATACCTCAAATCGTTTATTCAAGGTCAAGGAACAAAACCCAAGCAAAGCTCACTCAAAATCCACACTTTTGCACTTGGATGAATAGTGCCACGAATTTGAGAGAAGGAAGAACTCTTCACACAAGCCTTTTCAGCCTAAACAAAGTAGTTGGATGGATTCCCCATGATCTCAACTTAAACTTTCATGTATGGCACTTTGTGTTTTGGTGGCTAGATGAGTGAGAAAGAGAGGAGAGAGACAAAACCCTAACCCCTTTCTCAACTATTGAAACCACTGGAGAGAGAGAGAATAAGAAAGAAAGAGCGCGCGGGAGGAAGAAGAAAAAAAGGAGTTGTAAAGTTAAGTTACTTTAATTGGGTAATAACTTATCTATCTACACACCTCCATTCAATACCAAACTTTACCGAATGAACTAGAATATTTTTCTAGTCATATTTCTAATTTTACTTTCACTTTTCGGGTAACTTTGCTTACCCGCATTTTTACCCCTTAACTGTCATTTTAACTCCTTTTTCACCAAAGGTGACATTATTTCTTTTATTTCTAATTATTCTTCAATATTAAATCCACAACTACTAGTGAAGGTTATTATAGAATTTCTTAGCACAGGTAGGCTGGGCCTGTTGCATTGTCCACTCTTCAAGCCCAAAGGGCTCTTGTGTGAGGGGGCGTGTTGAGATATATAGTCCCACATTGGTTGTATGTGCAACTAATGTGGAGTTTATAAGGCCTTGGACACTCCCACCCTTTGAGCTAGATTTTGGGGTGGTGACCTCAAGGTTCTTAACTTGGTATCAGAGCGTTCAAAATCTCACCGCCTCCCACTTTCTTTGTAGTGGAATTTCCATATGTAGGTGGGCTTGTATGTTGTCCACCCTTCAAGCCTAGTGGGCTCTCGTGTGAGGGGGCGTGTTGAGAAATATAGTCCCACATTGATTGTATGGGCAACTAATGTGGAGTTTATAAGGTCTTGGGCACTCCCACCCTTTGAGCTAACTTTTAGGGTGGTAACCTCAAGGTCCGTTGTTGTATTAAATTCTGATAGATGAGTTCAACCGTCAATATAAGGCCTTAGTCACTCCCACCCTTTGAGCTAGCTTTTGGGGTGGTGTATCCCAAGGTTCTTTACATGGTATCAGAGCCTCGTGTCCCGAGTTCGATCATTGCTGCCTCCCACTTTCTCTTGTGGAATTTCTTAGTAGAGGTGTTCGTGGTCTGGATTGGATCGGTTTTGGAAGCAAAAATCATCTGATCCAATCTCTTCGGTTTGATCATGTCATCACCCATTCGGTTTGGATTTTTTTTCAAATCCAATCCGATCCAATCCAATTTTTTTCGGTTTGGATTGGATCGGTTTTCGGTTTTTTGAAAATCTTAAAATTTGTTTTATGGTTATTGTGCAAATAACATTTTTTGTATTATAGACTTTGTAAAAAAAAAAATTAAACAGAAAAGTAAATGATAATATAGTTTTTTTTTTTGCAATGAGATATGATGCTTTACACAAATAAATTTTTGTTGATGAGATGTGACTAGGTTTTTTCTTGGGTTTAGTTGATGGGTTAATAGGTCTTGGGTTTAAAAAAAATTGGGCTATGATGGGAGGAAAGACCCAAGTAGGGAGAGGAGAATTAATATATTGGATCGGTTTGGATTGGATCGGTTTTCATCAACCATCCGAAAATCGATCCAATCCAATTAAAATTTCCGGTTTTTATTCGGTTCTCGGTTTTTCGATTTTCGGTTTATTCGGTTATCGGTTTTTCGGTTCGGTTATCGCGATTTGAATCGGTTTGGATCGGTTGATGAACACCCTTATTTCTTAGCACAGGTAGTCTGGGCCTGTTGCATCAACCACTCTTCAAGCCCAATGGGCTCTCGTGTGAGGGGGCGTGTTGAGATATATAAACCCACAATAGTTGTATGTGCAAATAATGTGGAGTTTATAAGGTCTTTGGCACTCCCACCCTTTGAGCTAGCTTTTGGGGTGGTGTATCCCAAGGTTCTTTACACTTACTTTATGGTTCTCATCTCATACTATGTTATAGATCTCTGAGATAGCTTCACGTGGGTTCAAACTGCGCTCAAATCGGAGATCTGTAGCTCAAGTTATGACTATTTTAGTAAACTAGGTTGGTATTGTCTCGGGATGCGCGCCCGAGCGCTTAAATGGGCGCTCGGGCGCCCACGGCGAAGAATTTTGGTCATCATCAGGTCTTTCGGAGCGATTGGACGGGTGTATTCGCGCTTGAGCGCTCGAAATCAGCACTTGAACGCCCAAATCAGCGCTTGAGCGCCAAGAGGCAGGGACTTTCACTCATTTTCACGCATATAACACGCTTTAGCGCCCAAACCAGCGCTTGAGCGCCAAGAGGCAGGGTCTTTCACTCATTTTCTCGCATATAGCGCGCTTGAGCGCCCAAACCAGCGCTTGAGCGCCCTACACCTGGGGAAGACATGGTCTCCCCTGTTTTTTGGTGAATTTCTTGGGAAAACTTCCTTCCCTTTTCATTCTTCAAGGGTCATAACACCTAATTGTCAATAAAAGGCCAATCATGGTCACACACCATATGGCACCTCCATTCCACAAACACTTTACCAAATCATCATACTAATCAAAATGATAAACATATCTACACATTCATCTATTAATCAAGGTCTCAATTACATCGTTGTTCTTACCAATTTCATATACATGCCAAAGGACTTAGCTACAAAAAGAACATGATCAAAGCTATAAGCCATTTACAACAAGGCATTCACCACTTCAATGATCATGCACTAAGTCCCCCAAAATACATCATGTGTTCTCAAAATATACATATATATGTGACAATGTAAATGACATATACATCTACTATCCTAGATGAGATGCAATCCAAAATGACAGGCTATCAGCATATGACCATCTAATCCAAATACGACCACTTGCCACTACCAAGTATGATTTACGCATCGTCATGCAACATACCAACATAGGGAAACACCATCCTATGCCACACCCAAAGCATACACATACGTATAAATTAAAAGATAAAAAAAATTCTTTTTTCGAATAATATGTAAAATTAATAAAAAAAATTACATCTATCATTCTGTATAAAATAAAATATAAAAATTTAATAACTATAAAAATGAATGACCATTCAGTGACCACTGACCATTCAACTTCTGCAACGTAAAAAGATGTTGGCTATTAAGTATTTTACGGACTATTTTAATGTTTCTCATTACTTTTTGCATAAAAAATTGTTAAGCTTATTAATAATATTATTTATTATATCTATTGGGGGAAATATTTAATGTATATAATTCAAACTTTTTAAATTTGAATTTTAAACTTGATAGGTGGGAAAAGAGTATAAAACAAAAACTGAAATTATCAAAAATTGGAATTTGATTAAACAGAGTATTCTAATTACGTTTTTTTCTAATGACCGTGTTTCTAACACACACACACACACATATATATATACTAGTTGATTACCCGTGCGATGCATGGAGAAAAAAAATCGGTTTCTTTGTCCCGTAAACGAATTAATAAGAAAATCGGCTTGTTCGTATGACATATCGTCCGCCATGCACTATTGGTATTTACTGCTGTTCGAAATGAATCATAAACAATATTTGGAAAAGAAAAAATTATTGAAGGGAATTATATAGTTTAGGCAGATGAATAATTCAGAATTACAATGAAAAACCTTTGACTCTGAAAAATGACAAGGGAATAATATACTGATTGTGCCTCGAATACTGAATCTGCATAACAATAAAAAATTAGGAGAAAAATAGGCATAACAATTAAAGGAAATCAACAAAGAAGATAGATTCTCTACAATATGACAAACAAAAGCAACTTATCAAAGTCTGCATACGAAGAAATATATTTATTTATAGTGACTGAAAAAAAAAAGCAGCTTATGTTCATAGTGAAAGGAGTAAAAAAGAAGCGCAACTTATGTTCATAGTAAGCATTGTAAAAAGAAATGAACAACAAAGAAACTTTTGTAATAGAAAATAAACATACGAACCATGAACAGGTCGAAGGATAGCGTTTCACACTTACCAGTAAAGGGAGACAACACACGACAACCTGAGGTCGAAGAATCACTCAGAATATTTTTTAAATGGCCTGTCCTTCTTCTCTTATTTTGGGGAGTTTGGAAATCTGATTGATGTTTATTCATGACAGCGCCCAACTTGCTTGGAAGAACTTTTGATTAAGAGAAAAGAGAAGATAAATTAAGAACTTTTTAAACTCTCCTTTATATGTATATAGACGTGCTTCAACAGAAAAACGAAGAGAAAAGAGAGATACTCCCAAATATACCAAAAAAATAGAAAAGAAAAGTCCGCGAGATCAAAAAAACTCAGTGTGCGGAAATGACAGTGCCGTATTCGAATTGCAGGGTGAAATTAAGATACATAGGACAAACGTCATTAAGATAAAAGTCATTTAAAATTTAAAATTGATGGCCAGAACATGTGCGCTTTCACTTTATAATTTTGGGTAACAAAAATTTAAAATTTACAAAATTACTTATTCGTAAAATTATAAATTTTAATTACTTATTCGGTAATTTAATTAAATATATGTTTTGCTTTTTGAGGGAGTAGAAGTCATTTCATCAATGCGTCAGCAATTTCTGGTCATGAAAGACAAATGTCATTTTCTGTTTCAACGTTTAAAAACAAAATAACTATATAATAAAAAAATGTAGGCGTTTCGAAATTCAGATGCGTCCTGGTTCTTGCGCGTAAAGATTAAAATTCGATTTTTAAAAGAAATTTTTTTCCCACCGTCCATATTTAAATTTAAAATTTTAAACCATTTCAAATTTCAGATCAGACGACCAATTCCAACATAAAAAACAATTAAAACACCTGATTATCCAATTAAAATTTCGAATTTCAAAACCATATTTATTTAATAATTATTCTTTTATGTCTGCCACCACAAATGGTCATTTAATTATTTGATTTAAATTTTAAAATTTAATTTTTAAAAGAAATTCTTTTCTCACCATCCATATTTAAATTCAAAATTTCAAACCATTTCAAGTTTTGAATTTCAGATCAGACGACCAATTCCAACATAAAAAGCAATTAAAACACCTGATTATCCAATTAAAATTTCGAATTTCAAAACCATATTTATTAATAAATTATTGTTTTATGTGTTCCACCATAAATGGTCATTTAATTATTCGATTTACAAATTAAAATTGGATTTTTAAAAAGAAATTCTTTTCCCACCATCCATATTTAAATTCAAAATTTTAAACCATTTCAAATTTTGAATTTTAGATCTGATGACCAATTTCAACATAAAAAGCAATTAAAACAGCTGATTTCTTTTTGAATACCAATGTGATGGGCAGTAGGACATTCAATGCCTTGTCTGCCACCACAAATGGTCATTAAATTATTCGATTTAAAAAATTAAAATTCGATTTTTAAAAGAATTTTTTTCCCACCATCCATATTTAAATTCAAAATTTATAACCATTTTAAATTTTGAATTTTAGATCATATGACGCATTCCAACATAAAAAGCAATTAAATCAACTGATTTCTTTTCGGATACCAATGTGATGGGCAGTGGGACATTCAATGTCTTGTCTGCCACCACAAATGGTCATTTAATTATTCGATTTAAAAATTTAAATTCGATTTTTAAAAGAATTTCTTTTCCCACCATCCATATTTAAATTCAAAATTTTAAACCATTTCAAATTTTGAATTTCAGATCAGACGACTAATTCCAACATAAAAAGCAATTAAAACACTTGATTATCCATTTAAAATTTCGAATTTCAAAATCATATTTCTTAATTAATTATTCTTTTATAACTGCCACCACAAACGGTCATTTAATTATTCAATTTAAAAATTAAAATTCGATTTTTAAAAGAAATTCTTTTCCCACCATCCATATTTAAATTCAAAATTTTAAACGATTTCAAATTTCAAATTTCAGATCAGACGACCAATTCCAACATAAAAAGCAATTAAAACATCTGATTATCTAATTTATTTTGCCTGTCAGCTCTCTTGATTCTTGATTGTTATGATATATACTTTTTATTTAAGTTTTTGTTTAAATAATAAGATATTTGATTGTATTAAATGCAGTTCAATTCAATTTACCAAATATACATAATGAAAATAGATGAATTTAAATTTTAAATTTTATTAAAAAATAAAAAGTAAAAAATGACATTTATCGTTCCGTAAAAAATAAATAATAAAAGTTAATCACTGCAAAAAAGGTTTTAATTTAATATATAACAAACAAATTAAACGTTCATTTTTTTGATATAAGAGTATAAATAACACAATTTCATATGTCGTAAATGAAAACTATAAACTATTATTTAGAGAATATGCACATCCTTTTATCCATGTTTCCCACTACTTTCTATATGGAAAATTATCTTAAACTTATTAATAATAATAATTATTATGTCTATTGGGTGGAAAATATTTAATATTGAAAATTTAAACTTTTTAAATTTGAATTTTGAACTTGATAGGTGGGAAAAGAGTTCAGCATTTAATGTTTCTGCAGTGAAAAAAAACATATATAATAAATTTGAATTTAATATAAAATTATAGATTAAACAAAAAATCTACTTAAAATTATAAAAATATATTTATAGTTTATAAAAAATAATTTAAATTTGAAATTTAAACTTCATAGGTGGGGAAAAAAAGTTTAAAATTTTGGTTGTCAAAGAGCTATATTGATATCACACTACTTTTTGCATAGATGATTGTTAAGCCTATTAATAATGGGAAAAATATTTCTGCAGATAAGTTATCTGCATTTATTCGCAAAACGACGACGTTTTGGTATTGAAATCTTACAAAATTATAAATATAAATACTATTATAACCCTGAAATAAATTAAAATTACAAAAAACGACGTCATATTGGGCTTACTGCAGATAACTTATCTGCAGTAACTGCAGAAAAAGCGAACCCATTAATAATACCACAACTTTCTGCATCGAAAATTGTTAAACCTATTAATAATATTTGTTATTATGTAATTAAACTAATGAATGGTCTTTTGATATTATCCTATTCAACTATAAAGTGTTTGATAGAATATTAAACGTATCAACTCAAATATTTTCCAACTCTTTATCTCTTATATATGTCACAAATACACAAACCACAAAGAGTCGATTTAAAGGCAACTGTAAAATATATAGATATATAGTAATCTAGATGCAACTATAAGAACAATTTTGTGTTGCTAAACATAAGAAACATATTACATGCTAATATATAAAATTATGACAGTTAGAAGTGACAAGCTGGGCCCAGTCCGGAGGGCCTACTCATCAACTTATTTTTATAATTAAATTAAAATTTAATCATTATTCTGTTTTAATTAAATTCCTAAATCTGATTTCAATTTTTGAAAATATAAATTTGTAAAATTCAAAATACTCAGGATACAAATCCTTGCAAAAAAATTATTATTTATATAAAATGTTGATAGTTAAATATTACAAACTTGGCTTGGCCTGAGGGCCTTCCCGCCCCGCCTGCAACCAAGTTTTTATAATTAAATTAAGATTTCACTATTCTTGTTTTATAATTAAATTCCTAAATCCGATTTCAATATTTGTAAATACAAATTTGTAAAATTTCAAATACTAACGACACAAATCCTTGCAAAAATAATAATAATTTCTTATTATTTTATAAATATAATTGTAATAAATGAAAGTTCATCTCTAAGATAAAATATAAAATCCTAAATGCGACTATAAGAACCTTTTTTGTAGATAAATATAAAAACTTATCACATGTTGATAGTTAGATGTGGCAAATTGGGCCTCGGCCCGCAGGGCCGGCCCACCAACATATTTTTATAATTAAATTAAAATTTTATCCTTCTTCTTTTGTAATTAAATTCCTAAATCTGATTTTAATTTTTGTAAATACAAATTTGTAAAATTTTAAATGCTAACGACACAAACCGTTGCAAAAACATAATTATTTATTATTATTTTGTAAATCTGTTGTAATAAATGAAAGTCCATATCTGAGATAAAATATAAAAATCTAAATGCAACTATAAGAATATTTTTTGTGGATAAATATAAAAATCTATTACATGTTGATAGTTAGAGGTGGCAAACTAGGTTCGGCCCGGAGGCCCGACCCACCAACTTATTTTTATAATTAAATTAATATTTTATACTTCTTCTTTTATAATTAAATTCCTATTTAACAAAAAAAATAAAAAAATTCCTAAATCCTATTTTAATTTTTGTAAATTCAAATTTTAAAATTCAAAATGCTAAAGTCACAAATCCTTGCAAAAAAATAATTATTTATTATTATTTTATAAATATGATTGTAATAAATGAATGTCCATCTCTGAGATAAAATATAAAAACTTAGATGCAACTATAAGAATATTTTTATGTGGATAAATATAAAAATGTATTACATGTTGGTATATAATGCTGACAATTATAGGTTGCAAACTGGACTCGGTCCGGAGGACCAACCCGCCAACATTTTTTTATAATTAAATTAAAATTTTACCTTTTTCTTTTATAATTAAATTTCTAATTCTGATTTTAATTTTTGTAAATACGAATTTGAAAATTCCAAATACTAACGACACAAATCTTTGCAAAAAATATTTAAGTATTATTATTTTGTAAATTTGATCTTTCTAAATGAAAGTTCATCTCTGGAAAATACTGAAAGAAGATGAGTAAAACTTTGTAATTTTTGAATGACTATATGACAAGGTAAAATGTAGCAATATACATTTATGTGTTGCGTTAAGAGTGAATCGCGGAAAGGATTTTATAACTTTTGCAAGTATACGTTACGCATCTTTCTTATTACCTTGATGTCAACCTCAACATTTAAATTTTTTTATTACAAATACATTATATTAAGTTGCAAATCACTCGGATATTTTGAATTTTAATTAAGTCTTTATTAATTAATTTATTTTATTTTATCATCATCGTGTTAGTAATACATGTTTTGTTACCTGCATATGTGAATATATTTTGTAGTGCAGCTCAGCATCGTTATTTAATTTGAGACTGAAGAAAGATATTTTTTTGTTTGTTCTTACATCATGCTATTAAATTTTAACAAAAAATATTATTCATAATATTTATTTTAAATTTAGGTAAAATTTTACGAGACAAACAAATCGATTTTTTCCCTTGTGCATCGGCACGGGTAATACACTAGTTATTATTACTGATCAGACCAAATATAATACGGGCTGGCCAATATGTATTGGGCCTAATCACACATGGTTGAGACAGAGATGGAGCTCTTTGCCTTTGGGCTTAGAGTTGTTGTTGAGGATCAGTATGCCTCTGTCCTTTGCTATCGCGGTGAATCTGAATGGGGGGGTACCTGCGAAGACACTCCGATGCTTAAGTCAGTATTAGAGGCAAGTGTATGTATGTGATAATGAAAATAGATAGATGTACCTGGGTGTGTACCATCTGCTTATACAACAGTATGATGCCACCTTCATGAGGTGGTATGACTTCTGATTGGCCCTATTTGGGCTGCAGGTCAGATTAGGACCTAAGTAACCTTATTTCCTTAGTACTAGGTTACCTGAGTAGAGTCGCGGTGAGCTGGAGCTGTCCTCTATTTATTAGTTTCAAGGCGCGGTTAGCTTGCCTTGGTTCTTAAGTTAGCTTCCTTATTTTTGAGGATCTTATATCAAAGGGCGGTTTCATGCGCAATAGGAGCATCGCATCTTGCCATGCGCAAAGGGGTTATCGTGTCTTGCCATGCGCAAAGGGGTTATCACGTCTTGCCATGCCAAAGGGGTTATCGTGTCTAGCCTTGTGCGCGATGTTAACCATCACGCTTTGCTCTGTACCCTTCATAAGATTGGGCTTCCTTGCATATTATTGGGCCTCTAATGAGCCTACTATATTTTATCCAGATCAGTTGCCCCCTAGCTTGCAGTTTTGTCATGGGGCAAAGCTGTGAGGTATATTTGTTTGTGCGCGATATATTCATCTCGCATGTCTTTTTTGACATCCGCAGTAATCATGTTAAAGTGTGATCATGACTTTTAGCCGCTTCAAGACGGTGGATTAGACGTTAACTATCAGAAGCATTTAATGTCATAGAGATTACATGGGTGTTTAATGGTAAGCGTGGTTGGTTTTGAAGTGTAAACGTTTTACCTTCTTTCCACGTGTCCCTGTAAAACCATTTAACTCAACATGTTTTGTGACCTTCGAACTATCCGTTTGATACAACCTTTTATATTTGAACTGAGTTATTCGGTTTGGAGGGAAAATATGTCACTACGACCGTGAGAAATCCTCTGTCCGTCAGTGCTTGCTGATTTCTTCTGCTTTTGACACGTCCTGCTCGTGGTTAGCTTATCCGAAGTATAAATATGAGGTATGTTCTTCATCCTGCTTTATTATCTCATTTTTTTTATCGTTTTAAGTTTGGGATATGTCTGATTATCGCAAATCTGAGAATTTTATCAGATTAACCGAACGGTCTGGCTCGTCCAGTCCTCCTTCTAAATCACTACCTAGATCAAGGTCGTTGGAAACTAGGGAAGTATGGCGTACTGATAAGTATGCCACTCCCTTTTCTAACATTTTTGTAAATGATAGCCGTTTTCCTTCTAGACGGTTTGAGGTTGGTTCATCTTCACGACCCTTGAATCGCGAAAACGTGAAAACTCGTTCTCAACAGAGTTCATCATTGTTCCCAAAGATTTCCTTTAGAATGTATGGTCCCATTTTGATTTCAAGTGATTCGTCTTCAAGTTCTGAATGTAGTGATAAGTCTGTAGATACAGTAAACCCTAAACCATCCTCTCCAAATAGTTTGCGCGATACTTCATCTCCCATCGCGCAAGATTATCGTGGTCAAAAGAGTCCAAGTCCCTTACCTTTAAATGTAATATATCCAGCAGGGTATCCTTTTAAGAAAAGGAATTTTGATGATTATAATTTTGCATTTGTTGTCTCTTCTTCCTCTAACTCGTCTTCTTCTACTGATTCTTCTTCTTCTGAATCAGAATTCGTTTCCCCTCAAATCAAGGAAATTATGGCGAGACACGGTGCTAGTGACAAGAAGAAACAAAAGTTGAATCCTGATTCTAAGAAGAAAGTTTTATATATTGATCCTGAAGGAGAATCCCCAGTCAAGCGTAATCTGCGGGATGAAGAATCCCTAAGTTGGGTAGCAGATACGGTACTGGATACTTCTTCCATATTCTACTCGCCAGAAGAATTGGCGCAAGTAACAGCTGCCATCCACATTACCCCTGACAAAGCAGAAGGTTCCACCAGACATTTCTTTATGATGTATGCTTATTTTTTCTTATCAATAGGAGTTCGCCTTCTTTTTCATCTTTTGTTTGTAAGTTGCTAACATATCTGAACGTAGCAGCCTCACAGTTGACCCCAAATGCTTGGGGTTTTATCAGGGTATACGAGATGGTCTGCAAGGCATATAATCTCTTTCAATCTCCAGAGTCATTTTTGTACATGTTTAGCGTGATGGGACCTCATTGGAGTTGGGTGTCCTTTAGAAGTAAAGTAAAATTCTGTGAATCATATTGCCGGAAGATTAACAAGTGGACCACAGAATATTTTAAAATTCATCCTGCTGAAGGTGCCACCCCCTTTTTCATGGGAGAAGATAACACTCCTATCTTTCCTTTGTATTGGACCGAACATCCTGCTGATGGTGCAAATTTGGTCTATAATTTTGATGATTTGAGCGATTTGGAGCAACAGACTGTGACCGTACTAAGCAATATTCGCGCGAAGCTTCAGATACGGGTTATTTGAGCACGTACACAATTTTGAATGAATATACTGATGATGATATTCGAGCCTATTTGGGTAATTGTGACCTTTATTCGCTTGTTGAGTTTATGTATAAAGAACTTTGTGTAGTTTATGTTATAAATGTTGTATATAGCCGACGCGAACTCCTTTTGCAATGTGTTGCAGATAGTTCAATGGCAGCTTCTTTGAGTAGATTGGAGAAGATAGCGGCCATGCGCGGTGTTTCAGACGCAGGTCTTTCCATCCTTACCAAACCTTCCATGTCAGCTACCGCCACTATTGCTGAATCCAGCGGGGATGCCACCGCGCGTATGAAGTCTCCGATGAAATCTCCAGGTCCTCCATCTGCCCCTTAAA
>NW_026899949.1:0-129446 GCF_033153095.1 Gastrolobium bilobum | reverse complement strand
ACACGAGAGACTTCTGAGGATCAATCTGATCCTATCCTGACTGCATTGGCTGAGATGCAGGCGGCTAGGTTAGCCGATCAGGAGGCCGCTAGAGTGGCCAACGCGGAAATGATGGAAGCTGTTCGCGAGGCGAACCGGATAACCGCAGCTGAGGTTCATGAAGCGAACCGGAGGACCACTGAGGAAGTCCTCGAGGCGAACAGGATGGTGAACATGACGATGATGAGAGTCATGTTGGAGGAGTTGAGGGCTGGTCCTGCTGTAGGCCAGGCTCCACCACCACCGCCACCACCGCCACCGCCTCCACCTAGTGTTCATGAGGAGAGCCATAGTCACATCGGCAGTGCTACTCATGCCGCTGAGACGGGGGAGCCCCTTGTGGGGATTGCTGAGGATCATGATGTGATTGATCGCCGGCTGAATGCTTTCAGGAAGCATAAGCCGCCTGTGTTTGAGGGGTCTTTGGATCCTATTGCTGCTGCGAGATGGCTAGAGTCGCTGGACAAGATCTTTCGGGTTATGCACTGTACAGACCCACAAAAGCTGATGTTCTCGACTTACATGCTGGAGGGCGATGCCCATGAGTGGTGGACGCACACCTCTCGTGCTTTTGAGAGGCAGGGCCGTGTCATGACGTGGCCATTCTTTGAGGAGTGCTTTCTGGGCTGATACTTTCCCTATGATGCGCAGGAGAGGAAGCAGGGAGAGTTTGATCGTTTGGTACAGGGCTCGATGTCTGTTGATGAGCACCTGGCTAAGTTTAATGAGCTAGTGAAGTTTGCACACTTCCGGATGGTTCCTCCGACTCCGTTATTTCTGGCAGTTAAGTTCCGCAGGGGACTTAGTGAGGTGATTGCTGAGCATCTTGCTGGTGCTGCTTCGAGGGACTTTTGTACACTGGTTCAGCAGTCTAAGGACATCGAGGATGTTTGCGTGGCAAGCAAGGCCAAGAGGGCCAAGGTTGAGGAGAGCAAGGGAACAGGTGGTTCCACTCCTGCTCCTACTTCTTGGAAGGACAGGAGGTTTGCTGATAAAGGCAAGGGAAAGCAGCTAGCGACTAGGCAGGCGCCTGGTCAGTTCAAGAGAGCTGTTTCACATCAGGGGAGTTCTGCTAGGCCTCCTACCACTCTGAGATGTTCGGGATGTGGGAAGGAGCATGTGGGACGCTGTGCTACGGGGCAGTTGCTGTGTTTCAAGTGTGGCAAGGAGGGCCACTTCTCTAGAGATTGTCCATCGTCGACGGCGAGAGCTGCAGCGGTTCAGGCAGTTCCTTTGCAGATGGTTCCGATGGCATCTTCTTCGGCACCTGCAGTGCCACCTTATGTTGGGAGAGTGTATACACTAGATAGGCAGCAGTCGGACCGCGCTCCGAACCTTGTCAGAGGTACTGTGTCTATTGGTGATTCTTTTGTGGATGCTATCTTTGATTCCGGGGCTACTCATTCGTTTGTTGCTACCCCGATTGCTTTGGGGCTTGAGTTGCCCAGTGTTGTGCTTTCTCCACCGTTGCGGGTGACTACCGCCACCGGAGAGATTTGTGATTCTACCACTGTACATCGCGATGTAGCGTTTCAGTGGGATGGCCGTGAGTTCTCGGTAGATCTGATAGGGTTGCCGATGGCCAACCTTGAGATTATTCTGGGCATTGATTGGTTGTCTAGAAACTGTGCATTGATTGATTGCTGTTCAAAGCGCGTGGTGATGTCTCCATGTGATTCCACAGCTAGTTCCTCGCCATACATTTCACTGCTGCAGGCCAGGAGAGCGCTGCGAGTAGGGGCATTGGGTTATGTCATGTTGGGTGGTTTGGTGAGTGGGACACAGGAGGATATCACTGGCATTCCTGTGGTGGGGGAGTTCCTTGAGGTGTTTCCTGAGGAGATTCCTGAGTTTCCGCCACAGCGGGAGATAGAGTTCTCCATTGACTTGTTGCCCGGTGTGGGGCCGATTTCTTTAGCTCCTTATCGGATGTCGCCACCGGAGTTGGATGAGCTAAAGAAGCATATTGAGGATCTTTCGGCGAAAGATTTCATTAGACTGAGTGTGTCTCCGTGGGGAGCACCGGTCATCTTCGTGAAGAAGAAGGACGGGACAATGCGATTGTGCACCGACTACAGGCAGTTGAACAAGGTGACAATCAAGAACAAGTATCCTCTTCCTCGGATTGATGATCTGTTGGATCAGCTCAGGGGTGCTTGTGTGTATTCCAAGATTGATCTCCGGTCCGGATACCATCAGATTCGGGTGAAGCTAGAGGATGTCCCGAAGACCGCGTTCCGTTCGAGATACGGTCATTTTGAGTATTTGGTGATTCCGTTTGGACTCACAAATGCGCCGGCAGTGTTCATGGATTACATGAACAGGATTTTCCAGCCGTATCTGGATCAGTTTGTGATTGTCTTCATTGATGATATTCTGATCTACTCCAAGACTGAGGAGGAGCATGCGGAGCATCTGAGGATAGTTCTGCAAGTGCTGAAGGAGAAAAAGCTTTATGCTAAACCTTCTAAGTGTGAGTTTTGGCTCAAATCAGTCAAGTTTATGGGGCATGTGATTTCAGCAGATGGAGTTGCAGTGGATCCCAACAAGATTGAGGCTGTGTTGGATTGGGAGAGACCCAAGACAACTACGGAGGTGAGGAGCTTCTTAGGTTTGGCAGGTTACTATCGGAGGTTCATCAAGGGTTTTTCCACGATGGTTCTCCCTTTGACTCGCCTTACCCGAAAGGAGACTCCATTTGTGTGGACTCACGAGTGTGAGGCGTGCTTCCAGGAGTTGAAGGAGAGATTGACTTCTTCACCAGTGTTGATCCTTCCTGATCCTGAGGAGCAGTTTGAGCTTTACTGTGATGCTTCTGGAAAGGGGCTGGGCTGTGTGCTGATGCAGTTTGGTAGAGCTGTTGCTTTTGCTTCGAGGCAGTTGAAGCCTCATGAGGAGAACTACCCGACTCATGATTTGGAGTTGGCTGTGATTGTGTTTGCTTTCAAGATTTGGAAGCATTATCTTTTTGGTTTGAGGTTTGTGGTGTTCAGTGACCACAAGAGTTTGAAGTACCTGTTCGACCAGAAGGAGTTGAACATGAGGCAGATGAGATGGATGAAGTTCATAAAGGACTACGACTTTGAGCTTAGGTATCATCCTGGCAAGGCCAATGTGGTAGCCGATGCTTTGAGTCAGAAATCCAGTAGTCCATCCAGTTTGCTACTTGGTAACTTCAATGTGGTTGAGAAGTTCCGCCACTTGGCAGTGACCGCTCCGTGTGCGAGCGTACTTCTCGGGTTGGAAGCATTAGATGTCGTGAACGAGCTGCTAGAAAAGATTAAAGAGGCACAAGTTCAGAGAGAGTGTCTGGATTATGTGAAGAACCAAGACGGTGTATCTTGGAATGATGAAGGATTGCTTTTGTTCCAGCGGAGGATTGTGGTTCCTCGAGGTCCGTTGACAAAAGAGGTTATGGCAGAAGGCCATAAGGGTCAGTTTTCTATCCACCCTGGTGCTACTAAGATGTATCAAGACTTGAAGAAGAACTTCTGGTGGCCGGGCATGAAGAAAGATGTTGCTATCTTTGTGTCCAAGTGTTTGGTTTGCCAGAAGGTGAAGATTGAACACCAGAAGCCGTCTGGTAAACTTCAACCTCTTGAGATTCCGGAGTAGAAATGGGAGAGCATTTCCATGGACTTCGTTGTGGGTTTGCCGAAGACTCAGGTTGGCTGTGACTCGATATGGGTCATTGTGGACAGACTGACGAAGTTTGCCCATTTTCTTCCAGTGAAGGTGAGCTTCACTACAGAGCAGTTGGCCAGACTGTATGTTCGCGAGATTGTGAGGCTTCACGGGGTGCCCGTGAGTATCATCAGTGATAGGGACCCGAAGTTCACATCTCAGTTCTGGGAGGCGCTGCAGGGAGCTTTTGGTACACAGTTGAGATTGAGTACTGCCTATCACCCTCAGACTGATGGACAGACTGAGCGGACTATCCAGACCTTGGAGGACATGTTGCGGGCTTGCACGTTGGAGCAGGGCTCGGCATGGGATAGGTACCTTCCATTGGTAGAGTTTTCGTATAACAACAGTTTCCATGCTAGCCTGGGCATGGCACCCTACAAGGCGCTCTATGGTAGGAGGTGTCGTACACCTACCTGCTGTTCGGAGGTTGGGGATCGTGAGTTGTTTGGCTTGGATTTTGTCCAAGATACCACCCTGCAGATCCAGATGATCAGGGAAAAGCTGAAGCAGGCGCAGAATCGTCAGAAGAGCTACTACGATGTCAAGCATCCACCACTGGAGTTCAGTGAGGGTGAGCACGTGTTTGTGAGACTTTCACCTGTCACCGGTGTTGGACGGGCACTCGGAGTGAGGAAGCTGAGCCCGCGCTTTATTGGGCCATACCAGATTCTTGGTAGAGTAGGACCTGTTGCCTACCGGCTTGCCTTGCCTCCGAACCTGGCCAACATCCACGACGTGTTTCACGTGTCTAAGCTTCGGAGGTACATAGCAGATCCTTCGCACGTGGTGCAACCGGATGATGTGGAAGTTCAGGAGAACTTAAAGACTCCCGTCGGACCACTAAAGATTCTCGATCGTGGCGAGAAGCAGCTGAGGAGCAAGATCATTCCGATGGTCAAGGTGCAGTGGACCGGAAGGACTCCTGAGGAGTGTACTTGGGAGCGTGAGGACGAGCTTCTCCGGAAGTACCCCGAGTTTCGACCAGGTATGTTTCTGATTTTGAGATCAAAATCCTAAAAAGGTGGGGTGAATGTAAGAACCCGCACCGTTAATTAAGGTATTTAATTAATAAATTACGAGAAAATAGGAAATGATTCCATAATTGACCCTAATAATTATTTATGAGGCTTAATAATCGTAATAAGTGATTAAGAATGCTGAAAGTCGCTTTTCGGAAGAAAAGTGCAGATACCAGTTCTGCTAGTCGGTATAAATGCGTGCCGAAAAAGTATCCCGGAAAATTAATGTAAGTGCATGATAATTACTAGAATAATATGTAGGACTTGTAAAGCGAGTTTCAAGTCCAGATAATGAGAACTGGTGCTAGAAACCGGTACTGGCTTGGAAAAGCGCGTACCGGAAAAGTGCTCAGAAAATTATAAGAAAAATATGTAAATTCTTGGAAAAATGTCTAGTTTCAGAATCGAGAGTTTGGGATTAAAATGCTAAGCGTAGCAATTAAAGTTAATACTGTGTGTTAATTGGGTAAGTGACTATAAATACTCTAATCATTGGGCACAAAACCCTAGATCAGATTTCCTACGTGCCTCCATTTTCTGAAACACCTCCAACCATCCTTTGTCACCTTCTCCTCCATTGTGGTGAGCCAAGGAGCTTCCTTTCTCCTTGGTTTCTTCTCCAAATACCTTGAGGCTTGTGAGAGCTTGCTTGGTGTGGGAGTGTGAAGGCTTTTCTGAGTTCTTGTCACTGTGAGTGAGGTGGAGAGGTTCTGAGTTTGTAAGTTGAGTGTGTGAGCCTTAGTTATGGCATTTTGAGGTCCAAGTGGTGACCTTTGATGACAAAGAACCAACCTTTGTGAAGGCATTTTCGTTTTGGTGTCAAGTCAGAACCTTGGGAGCTGGTTGTGAGCTCCAAGAGCAGTCGTTGCCTCTGTTTTGTACCTTTGGTGAGTTGTCCAACCTTGATCATCTGTTTTGATGGGTTAAAGGTGTGATCTTTGCATGTTTAATGGGTTAATCAAGTAACCAACTAGGGTGTGGACCTTAATCAGTATAAAGATGCATGCTTTAACGTAATTAAGTGTTAAAAACCCAACCTTGGAAGGATATCTTCACGAAATGCATTTTCTGCATTCTGTCGTGAAATATCCGGATATCTGCCCGAACAATATCCGGATATGTGATATCCGGATATGGGTTTTGAGTATCCGGATATTAGATATCTGGATCTGGGATTCTGGATATCCGGATATTGCATATCCGGATACGTCCAGTGAGATATCTGGATATTGCATATCCGGATATAGTCCCGAGGAATATCCGGATATTCTGGGATTTCGTGGAACAGTAGCTGTGCTGTGTGTACAGTAGGCTATTGGGGGTTTGTGGACCCTAGAGTGATGAAGTTGAACTTCTGTAATTAATGAACTAAGTCAGAATTAAGTGATTAAGGACTTATGGCTTGGTATGGAGCCTTAAGACGTAAAACGTAAGGAAAGGCGTTGTCTTTAAGTTATATGCTTGTGTTGCATTATTATTGATATAGTATTGGTCCATAACAGATTGTGAATCTGCTGTGTTTGGACTTTGAGCTGTGGACTCTTGGCTTTTGGAGTTAGCTTGCAAGGTAAGCTTTCGTGTCCTCGGTTTAGCCATGTTGTGGTTCCACCATGTCCCATGGGGGTATGGTGTATGCATGCTGTGTACAGGCTTTTGGATATTTGATATGTTGATTGAACTTTACATGTAATGGCTTTTAATATGCATGTGTTGTTTCATCTTGACGGGAAGCCTGAGTATGTAGCGCCATACAAGATGGTGTACCGGGGTGAATGCAAGTGGTACTTGCACGGTGTGTAGGTGATAGACGTATACCTGCACTGTCTCTGGCCAGTAGATTAGTATTGACACACATGACATGATTATCTGCTGCATTGCATTGTTTTTGAAATGATAAATGATAAACTGCTTTTGAACTTATAATGCACATGTAAGTGAGCTTGGGGTGGAAGATCCTTGAGGACTCACTCACTTACTGAGATTTCTAGATTAGAGATCTTATCCCACGTTTGGGGAATGCTTATTTCAGGATCAGGTAGTATGGGTACTGATGCCTCAGGCGGCGGGAGGCCGGAGCTTAGCTGATTTTGTTGTTTCTGCTTATTTGTTAGCATGACTGGATTTGGATGCTGTTTATGTTTTCCACTATTTATGATATGATGTTGTTGAGACTGATGTTGTGCATGTTGCCTTATTTGAGTGAGCATGGGGATTGTCCATGACACTTTCTGTTAGTACTTGTAGTTTGGAGTTGTATAAACTGTTAGATGGTCGGGTCTACGTTGTTGTAGTTCCGTGACTAGAGCCACACTTATATTATCTATGTTATGAGGTATTTCAGTTAGCTGTTTTATTGCAATTACATACAGGCGATGTTTTCTTAATTGATTATTAAGCAAGTTGGTAATGTTAATGGCATCATAATTGAAAAGAAAAAGTAATTCCGCATTTTAATTAAGCGCAGCTTAATACGATATTATGATAACATTACCAGATATATACTGGGTGTTACAAGGAGTTACCTCCAAATTTGAAGTATGTTTTCCTTGGTGACAACAACACATATCCAGTCATCATCAATGTTGAGCTGACAACCATGGAAGAGGAAAAGCTTCTCAAAGTGCTGAAGAAACACAAAGCTGCCATAGGATGGTCCTTCTCCGACTTAAAAGGTATAAATCCTTCCTTTTGTACTCATAAAATTCTAATGGAAGATGATATAAAACCTGTTAGGCAGCCGCAAAGGAGACTCAATCCAACCATGAAAGAAGTGGTAAGGAAAGAGGTAGTTAAACTATTAGATGCAGGGATGATCTACCCTATATCCGATAGCGCATGGGTAAGTTCAGTACAAACTGTACCAAAGAAATGAGGAGTCACTATGGTAAGAAATGAGAACAATGAGTTGATTCCAACAAGGACAGTCACCGGGTGGAGGATGTGTGTCGACTATAGAAGACTTAATGAAGCCACTCGGAAGGACCACTTCCCAATTCCCTTCTTGGACCAGATGTTAGAGAGACTAGCTGGCCATGCCTTCTACTGCTTCCTGGATGGGTACTCAGGCTACAACCAAATAGCAGTAGCTCCAGAAGATCAAGAAAAGACAGCATTCACATGCCCCTACAGAGTATTCGCTTACCGGAGGATGCCCTTCGGCCTTTGCAATGCTTCTGCAACTTTTCAAAGGTGCATGCTTTCCATCTTTTCTGATATGATTGAAAAATCTATTGAGATCTTTATGGATAATTTTTCTATTTTTGGCCCCTCTTTTGACACTTGTTTAGAAAATTTATCTTGTGTTTTACAAAGATGTCAAGAGAGTAATCTTGTTTTGAATTGGGAAAAATGCCACTTCATGGTAAAAGATGGCATAGTTTTAGGACACAAAGTGTCCAAAGATGGTATAGAAGTTGATAGAGCTAAGATATCTGTTATTGAAAAACTTCCCCCTCCCTCTAACGTTAAAGGTATTCGAAGTTTTCTCGGTCATGCAAGTTTTTACAAGCGCTTTATCAAGGACTTTTCCAAGATAGCAAAACCACTATGCAAGTTGTTGGTCAAGGATGAGGAATTCAATTTCACGGATGAATGTTTGTAAGCATTTAATATTTTAAAAGATCAATTGACCACTGCACCTATAATCACTGCACCTGATTTCACACTACCTTTTGAATTAATGTGTGATGCTAGTGATTATGCCATAGGAGCTGTCTTAGGACAAAGAAAGAATAAATTGTTGCATGTGATTTATTATGCTAGTAAAATTCTGAATGATGCACAAATGAATTATGCAACCACTGAAATAGAGTTACTAGCAGTTGTCTATGCATTTGATAAATTTAGACCGTGTTTGCTGGGGTCTAAAGTAATTGTTTACACTGATCATGCTGCTTTAAAGTATCTATTGAATAAGCAGGATGCAAAACCACGACTGCTCAGATGGATGCTACTCCTTCAAGAATTTGAAGTAGAGATCAGAGACAAGAAAAGTGTGGAGAACTTGGTGGCTGATCACCTCTCCAGGATTCAAGAGAAAGATCTTCAAGACGGACCTGAGTTGAAGATCAGAGAAGAATTCTCTGATGAGCAAATTCTGGCGATCAATGTCATCTCGGACCTAAAATTAGAGGAAGCAAAGACCACAAGTACACCTCCATGGTTTACGAATTTTGCAAACTTTAAAGCAGCAGGAGAAATTCCAGTGGACTTCACGTGGCAACAAAGAAAGAAGTTTCTACATGATGTCAAGAAATACCTATGGGATGAGCCCTTTCTGTTCTACAGATGTGCTGATGGAGTAATAAGGAGGTGCATTCCAGAAGAAGAAATGAAGGACATCCTGTGGCACTGTCATGGTTCAAGTTACGGTAGACACTTCGCAGGAGAAAGAATAGCCGCAAAAGTGCTGATGAGTGGCTTTTATTGGCCAACACTCTACAAAGAAGCAAGGAAGTTTGTGGAATCATGTGATAGATGTTAGAGAACGGGGAATATCTCTAGAAGACATGAAATTCCCCTCAACAACATATTGGAGGTTGAAATCTTTGATGTGTGGGGAATAGACTTCATGGGACCCTTTCCTCCCTCATATGGCAACAAATACATCCTTGTTGCGGTTGATTACGTCTCCAAGTGGGTTGAGGCTGTTGCCCTTCCTACTGATGATGCTCGGGTGGTCATCGCGTTCTTAAAAATAAATATATTCGTTCGATATGGAGTACCGCGAGCAATCATAAGTGACGGTGGAACACACTTTGACAACAGACAAGTGCAATATGTGCTAGCTAAATGCGGAGAGAAGCATAAGATTGCAACACCATATCATCCGCAAACAAGTGGCCAAGTGGAGATTTCCCACCGAGAGCTGAAGCGTATCCTGGAGAAAACAGTGGGAAGTTCGAGAAAAGATTGGTCCAAGAAACTTGATGATGCACTATGGGCATATCGGACTGCATTCAAGACACCAATAGGTATGTCCCCCTTCCAATTACTGTTCGGGAAAGCTTGTCACTTACCGGTGGAGTTGGAACACAAAGCACTGTGGGCAATCAAGTACCTGAACTTCGACTCCAAGACCGCAGTTGAGAAAAGATTGCTTCAATTGGATGAGCTCGATGAGTTCAGACTCTCTGCATACGAGAGTGCGAGTCTGTACAAAGAGAAGACGAAGAAGTGGCACGACAAAAAGATCCTGCCTCGAGACTTTAAGGTGGGGAATCAGGTATTACTTTTTAACTCTCGTCTTCGTCTCTTCCCTGGGAAATTAAAGTCCCGATGGTCGGGACCGTTCATTGTAAAGAACATGAAATCATATGGAGCAGTGGAGATCAGTCCGCTGGATTCCGACAGAAGCTTCAGAGTGAATGGTTAACAGCTGAAACTATACATGGGAGGAGAAATAGACAGGGGAACAACCACCGTTGCCCTTGTAGAGGTAACTTGAACCAGGTACGTCAAGCTCGTGACGTTAAACAAGCGCTAATGGGTAGGCAAACCCATGATTTACTGTTTTAGTTTAAATTTTATTTAATTGTGATTGCAAGAAAAGAAAACAAAAATAGTTTGTGGTTAAGTTACAGACAAGAAGATGAGCTTGTTGATAAAGGAGACTCACGCAGCCAAGGTACGTGAAATTTTAGAAGTTTTCCTAATTTTTTTTTTGAGCATTTAAATGCTCAGTAGCACGTTTAAACGTGCTAAAGAACCTAAATATGAAAATCTCACTGCCTTTGAGCGTTTTGGCGCGGACCTGAGCGCTAAAACGCTATGGATATGCTAAATTAAGTGCTCGAATAGCACGTTTTGGCGCGCTCCTGGGCGCCAAAATGCGCTCATGCACTCACCGGGCCATGCTCTCTGCCACTTAGAGTTTTAACGGCCAAGAGGCGCTAAAACGCCCTCACGCGACCCAGATTTTTTAAAACCCTTTTTATTATTCCCCCCTCCCTCATTTCTTCTCTCACACCTGCATACTTCCCCACCCCCATTTCTCTCACTCGATTCTCTCTGTTCTCTCTCTTCCAATCTCAAGTATCCCCTTTCAATCATTCATCCACACAAGGAAGTCCAGGTACTCTCTCATCAATTCTACATTTTGCATTGCTAATTAAAATTCTGATTTTGAATCAAAGAATCATAGTTTTCAAATTGTTCGACCATTTTAGAATACATCCTAGGGTTCAAATGCAATGAGATGTTTGCTGTCGTGTAAGGATGAACTTTAATTATAATATGAAATGGATGATTGCTTATATTGCTGAATTGGAATATGAATGGGAATGGATAGTAATATGTTCACATAGATCAGTTTCTATGCATTAAAAAGGGAAGCATACCATCTGTTCGATAAAATGCCACTTAGAATATTGAATGACCATATCACATAAGAACTGCATCCTATAAGTAAGAGAGTTCCTTGATATATCTGTCCAATAAGTTAGCTAGTTTCCCTGTGCTTAAGGTTCCAATGAATGGGAAGCTATGAATTCGGTTGGGTTGGTTATTGAAGCATGGAAATATGGCATGCCATGTTCGAATCTATCTGCACGTTTTGTAAAGGAAGAAAACTGAATTCCATAATGTGAACTTCAAAAAAAATGAAAAGTGGATTAAAATGAGAGCTGTTGCCATACAATTATTAAGTGATTTATGCTGCTTGAGTTTGGTTGCAATTACTGTGTTACATGTTCAAGCATGAAAGTACAAATTCAAATTCTTCTATGGAATTACTTAGATAGAAACTCTTAATAGGGAGATCCAGTTATGATTCATAAACTGCTCTAACTTGAGAACACTTTTCTAATTTTCAGGAGATGTCAACTAGAAGCAAAAATCCAAAGAGGACCAAGGTGACCCGGGGTGGATCCAGTTCTAGGCCAGCAGCTGAAGCTGGCTATGATGAACACCGGTTCCGGTCCGAAGCTCATGCCAACAGGTTCAATGAGATGATAAAAAAGAAGCCCTTCGTCCGAGAAAAGGGAATTTTATCTGAAGCAAGGCCAACACCCTGACTTCTACAATATCATGGTGGCCCGAGGATGGAGGAAGTTCGGGAGACTTCCCATACCAGTACTAGAAGAACTGGCTAGAGAATTTTATGCCAATGCTTACACAGTTGAGCAAGGGGCAAACAAGGAATATGTTAGCTATGTGAGAGGGAAGGAGATACACTACAATTCTGCTGCAATCCAAGAACTTCTCCAAACTGCTCACCATGACAACACCACGGCAACCACATGCATGTTCCAACAAAAATACAACAAGATATTTTATGAGATGGAAAATCCCTTTGGAGTGGCTGAAACCGTTCTCCAAGGTATAACACTTCCTGGAGAAAAGTGGGACCCCACTAAAGACCACAGCCAACCCAAAAGGATCTGGCTGAAGCAGCTAAACAATGTGGCCAAAGTATGGCACCACTTCATTAATAGCAAGATCATGCCAAGCTTGAACTAAAAAGAGATTGTGGTGAAAAGAAGTGTACTGATTTATACTATCATGAAGGGACTACAGGTGGATTTGCCTCGGATATTAGCTGACAGCATCTATGAAATGGCCCACAACAAATCCAGTTCAGCCGCCATTGGTCATGCCTCTCTGATTCAGAGTTTATGTGCACCAGCAGGGGTAGAAATCCCCACTGAAGGAGACACGATTCCCTTGCGTCCCATCATAGATGCAAAGTACATTTCCACCTATGTAGGAGGACCAGCGATTGAGGGAGAGGATGACCCAGCGCCGCCACAGGAGACTCGCGGCAGGTCGAGACATACACCAGGACTATCTGGTCCAGCTGAGAGACCACCAGTCTCGACTACTGAGAGTCGAATGGACGATCTCGAGACACAGATGGGATTTCTCAGGCGGCGGCTCAGGTATATGCAGCAGAGGGAGCAGGAGTACCAGACCTATATGGTGACATATCACTGCCCTACTCGACCTGATGGACGTCCACCTTTCCAGCCAGCGCCATATGACAGATCGGATGAGGAAGATACTTTTGATACAGCCAGGAGGAGTGCATCGACAGCCCAGGCCACGACTTCACATGCTGCAGGGGAGCCCGAGGAGGATGCCGATGCTGATGTCGGACATGATGAGGAGGCTGCTGCGGACACAGAGATGATCCCTGCCATTGTCCGAGACGCTGAGGATGATGACATGGACGACTGAGATATTAGCTCACCGCTACCACCCCTTTCCAATACTCCCCATTTTATTTTATTTGGTGATTGAGATTAGCATTTTCGATATGCTAACCCTGTGTTATGATTTCATACTTTCGCTTTTATAATTGATGAGTTTGGATTGTTTCATGTTGTTTTAGAATAAGCGACTAGTTATGCTTAGCTTGCACGATTTTTTTTAGATTTAAATCTGTTGCTGAGGACAGCAACATTTAAATCTGGGAATGGAGAATACGCATTCATCTAAGCACAATGAATTGAGCCGGAGGAATTTCATTCGTATATACAGAATACCGGTTGAGACAGGGAACTATCTCACACCTCCTCTTCCTTGAATTTTTAATGTTTTAATTTAATAGTTGTTGAAAAACCCCAAGGAAATGTTTTTGTGAAAATTCTGACTATTTTAAAAGTTTTCTCAGTGTTTTAATTGGAAAAATGGCGGGAATTTTAAATTAGTAATTGATTCAGAGCATGATGATGCACTTATACATATTCATTCTTTTAAGAGCATCATTGCAATAAGTGACATGATTCATTGAATATATTGTTAGTATTGAAGTTGTTTGAGAAAAAGAACAGGATAATTACTGTGCATTCATAGCCGTGAGGTTTTGAGCCTATACAGAAAAATTTTATTGAGTGTGCATTCCACTGTTGAGATACTCTAGAACTTGCTTTGTTTCTTGATTGAAATATTCTGTGATATATTTTGTAGAGATGATAGAGGCATATTTTTTCTCTAACTAGATGGCCAAATAGCTAACCTTTATTGATATTCCTTAGTTAAACCCCCTTGAGCCTAGACTTTTTATTCATGAAAAACCCTTGAATGTTAAAAGCCAACTCTCCAATTAAATCCTCACCTTCATAGAAGATTAATTTCAGATTTGAAGTAAGGAGTAGATATAAGTTGTGACTACACAAGCATTCAACAGAAAGAAGTACAAACAAAAAGGGCAAAGCCCAAGGAAGAAGAAAAAGAATTTTGGGTAGAACAAAGAAGAGCAAGCAAAGTTGTAACAGCCCCAAACCCTGTAGCATGATATTGTCCGCTTTGCCCCGCGCACAAGCACCGTCGAGCTCACGGTTTTGTTTCTTGGGACACCCCACAAAAGGCCTCACACTAGAAGAGGTATCCACACCCTTATAAGGCATGCTTCGTTCCCCTCTCCAACCGATGTGGGACATTACATCCTCCCCCACTGGGAATACAGCGTTCCCGCTGTACACATCGGTCCAGGGCTAGGCTCTGATACCAAATGTAACAGCCCCAAACCCTGTAGCATGATATTGTCCGCTTGCCCCGCGCACAAGCACCGTCGAGCTCACGGTTTTGTTTCTTGGGACACCCCACAAAAGGCCTCACACTAGAAGAGGTATCCACACCCTTATAAGGCATGCTTCGTTCCCCTCTCCAACCGATGTGGGACATTGAAAATAATTAAAATAAACTTTTTGGAGTGAGAAGAGAAAGAGAGTAGTAGAGGAGAGTGAATTGGTTTGGTTAGGCTAGGTCTCTATTTATAGTTGAAGTTTAGGGTTTATACATTACTGACTCAATGCTGACTCATCATATCTAAACAATTTATGTTTGTTGAGTCATCATATCTAAACAATTTATGTTTGTTGAGTCATCATATCTAAACAATTTATGTTTGTATAAAAAAAAATTAATAGTGGGAGGATAGCTTTGGGATGGTACCTCCCAAAGTGATGAACACAACTTTTGGGCTTTATGCCTCCGATGTGAAACTGATGTGAAAATGATTATATCTGTTCTTCCCAAAGTGGTGTCTGGCAAGGTTCCCCGGGATACTAGTAGCAACTTTGGGAAGAGGTGTGCACACTAGGAAGATGTGAATTGATTATGGCCAAAGTGATTTGTTTGTGACTGGCAGGGTTTCCCGGGTCACAGGGTAGACTGGCAGGGTTCCCCGGGTCTACCATGGTTCTCTTCCCACTAAATAGACTAAATGGATTAAATAAATATTAATATAATTAATAACAAGTTGACATTTGATTCGAATTTTTGAGTTATATTATTTTATTGGATTATCATGAGTTACATTCTTTTTGTTTATTTATTTATTTATTTTTGTATATCGGATTTGGATTACCAGCTTTGCTGACTTTTGTGTTTGTTTAACTGCAATGATCCTTCAAGGGGGAGTAGATTTTCAGTGAAGCATGTTGCAAAGGATGGGGCTAGCTGTGGGCAGCGAGGATCACGACTCGGATATTATATTTCTAGCTAGTTTCTAAGTTTAGAAATTTTATGAGATTTAATTAAATGCATAAGACATATTTCCTTTATTTAAACTTTAGTCTTTGGTTTTATTTTTAATGTAATAAATTTAGCCTTGCACCTGTCCATAGTACAAGTGCGGCGGTAACACTTTCCAAATTTGATTATTTTGAACTTCCGCTGTTATTTACAAAAATTATTGAAATTATTTATGCTATTATAAATTGTTAGAATTTGGGGTGTTACAAAAGTGCTCAAAGAAAAGAAAGGAAAAGAAGTGAAAAGCAAAGAATAAAATGTTATTGGAAAGAAAACAACAAAAAGAGAGAAGTTCAAATGAAAAGAAAAGAAAGAACTGGAAAAAAGAAGAGAAAAGCTTTACAGCTGGAGAAACGAACTACACTTATTCCTTTTCTTCTTAATCTAAATTTTAATCTTAAGCTTTTTGTTCCAAAAATCTTTCCCTTCCTTTCACCAGGCCACGTTATAACCCTACTGAAGACCTCTTGATTTGCTTGACTTATCACAAGAACTATGGAAAGCGAGAATATAAGCAAGCCTATGGTAGTGTTGATTCAGTGGAATAAGAGAGAAACACCAACCCTCTAAAAAGTTGAGTGCGAGTGAATTAAAATCCTAGTGAGGGAGTGTCTCAGGAAGTTTTCTCTGTTCTTGATCTTAAAGAATTTCATTGAAAGTTTAACCGATGAATCATTGATCTTACTGTTTTGATGTATCATTCTTTTTAAGTCTGAATGCTCTGTGATCATGTCTCTGATTAAATCCTGCCTATGAACTCCATGCAATTTAAAGTCTTGATTAATTTTCCAGTAAGTTTATTCTAGTTTATTGCTGAGGACAACAATATTCAAATCTGGGAATGGTTGATAAACCCTTGGTTTACCATGGTTCTAGGCTTAAATACACTTGAAATATATCATGAATTGCATGAAAATTAGGGTTTTATACCGTAAAGTCACAATAATTGAATATCTTGCTAACATCTTGTAATATTTCTGATTTCAAGGGATTTTAACATCCATTATAGCTTTTTGGAGCCAAAGGAATGCAACCAGATGAATTAAAGCCTCAAGGAAACAAGATTTCAAGTGTGTACCAGCTGAAAAAGGACATTTTGGCGTCCAAGAGGAACATTTAAACGCTCTAAATGAAGAAAATCACAATAATTCCCTGGACCAGAGCGTTTTGGCGGCCAAACAGAGCGCCAAAACGCTCCAGAAACAACCAGAAACCCTTCGAAGAGGATGTTTTGGCGCTTAACATCATGCCAAAATGCCCATAGGCAGATAGCAACACACTGTGAGAACGTTTTAGCGCACAAACAACATGCTAAAACGTCCATGCACGGCCAAATCTAAATCCAAAAGAGATCTTATATCTTTATCAAGATATGCATCAGATTTTACAAAAAAAATACAAATGGAAACAAATCAATCTTGATTGAGAATAGATATAAATCCATGGGAAGATATGACGGAAGATCACAACAAAGATTCAAAGCTCAAATCTGTCAACCAATCTTCAAGATCTTAAAAGCAAAGAGGAAACAATTGTAGAATCAATTATAAATCTGATACAGATTCGTTAGGAGATGAAATGAAGGATGTGGCTTTGAAGATTATAAATAAGGAGCTTGGGGTCAAGACCAAGACACTCATTCACATACTCATTCATAAACCAATTCACAAGTCCAGAGAAGGAGGAATCCTGTTGCGGAGCGCTGGAACACTGAAGAACCAAGTCAACATCACACCAATGGAGGTATAACACCTCGTAATTCTAAATTATATATATTAAAATATTAAATGAGGATTAAAGGGAATGATTAGTGAAAATCCTGAAAATTAGGTCAAAATACAAAAAAAGGGCAAAACAGTAATTAGCCAACACGCAACCCTAGAAAGATAAAAGTTGAGTAGAAAGTCTCAGATGATAAAAATAACCCTGCAAATGGGTTCAAAACAACAAATTGAGTGGTTAAGCAAGTTTGAGAAAATTCAGTGAATAGTGTTTTTACCGGGTCAAAATACCGCGGTACAGTTGCACCGTAAAGCGTGTCGATTGAGTTTTGAGCTCTAAATTTTAAATATGAGTTATAAATGGTTTATAGAATTAGGGAATATGATTTCTGATAAAATTTGATGGAAATAAGTACGTTTGGGGAAGCATGCCAACGACGCGTGCAACAGCTTAAAACTGCAATTTCACCGAACGACCGAAAAACTCCGGACTCATCTGATCAAGGGTAATTAATGGAATTTGTTGAATGTTAAGTTTTTTATTTAATGGATAATTCATGAATTAAGTGGTGGTTAATGGATTAAATGAGTTGTTTAAGTTGTTGAAAATCATCTTCTAAAGTCATTGGTGGTACCCTTGAACCTTGAAAACCACTAGAAAGTGAGATATTTCCTCCCCAAGGCCGCGGCTCAAGTTGTTAGATTTGTGTTCATGGAGCTTCTAGGTGCTCCAATGGAGGAGTATGTTTAGGAGGAGCCTTGTGCCTTGCATTTGGGTGAGTTTCCTTGTATTTAAACGGTTGATTCATGTGATTTGATTTATGAACCCTAAAGATGGCTTAGTTGATTGATGTGTTTAGAGAGCTCAATTGGAAAATGTTTGTACATGAATATGTCTTAGAATAATGTGTATTACCTATAAATGCAATAAAAATTATTGAGAAAAAATGTGTATTTTTAACTTAGAGAAATTTTAGGTTGTCATGACTTTGAATTTTGAAATTGTGTTAGGATTGGATTGGTGAGTTGTTGCATGATTAGATGTTGATATAATGAGATTGTATGAAGTGTAGAGTGGTCAAAATGGAGTGAAGATCCTTTGGAATTGTTTAGGACACAATTCGACCAATTAGAGAATTGTAGGAAATTGTGTTGAGATATATAGTCCCACATACCATGTAAAGATCCTTGGGATACACCACCCCAAAAGCTAGCTTAAAGGGTGGGAGTGCCCAAGTCCTTATAAAGGCCACATTAGTTTCCCACACAATCAATGTGGGACTATATATCTCAACACGCCCCCTCACACGAGAGCCCATTGGGCTTGAAGCGTGGATTATGCACAGGCCCAATTTTGGTTTACCTTTTTGTGCTTTTTTTTATATTTAATTCCACTTGAAAGAAACTGGGGGGCGGCGAGGATCGAACTCGAGACACGAGGTCACTCAAGCTCTGATACCATGTAAAGAACCTTGGGATACACCACCCCAAAAGCTAGCTCAAAGGGTGGGAGTGCCCAAGGCCTTATAAAGGCCACATTAGTTGCCCATACAATCAATGTGGGACTATATATCTCAACAAATTGATGTTGTTTGCATGGCTTGGATGATGTATCATGTATTAAATGGTATTTAGATGGGTTGTGTGGTGGTTGGAAAGTGTAAGAATCAATGAAAAATAATTGAGGGTGTGAAATGCCATAAAGGATCCTAGAGTAAAATGTTAGACAAAACGTTGTTTAAAAGACGTAAAGTGAAAAACGGCACTTGGTATGGCCTTTTGGAAACCTAAGGAAGTATAATAAAATGAGAAAGAAAATTTAGAAAAATAAATCTCAAAATTACACATGTATGGCCGAACCTACAAGGGTGTAGGGAGGATTTTGACGTTTTTCGCGTTTTGATAGAATTGCCGTGTACTGACGGTTCGTACATGGTTATTATAGGTTGCCGTACGTCGATTTGAACCCCGAACCGTGAGTCGGTGGATTGACCTTGGTCCTGGACCAAGTGGGATTGAGGTAAGTGGGTGAATCATGCTTGTATAATTGTTAATTGGCATGTGTTCGTTTGAGTTTTGAGTAATTGGGAATGTCCTCTGTGTAGGCATTCTGTTGAGTAACAAGCTTGGAACGTAAATTGCTTTGGAGCTAAGTGGAGGAACATATTAAGGTAACCTCTTAGTACTGGGGCTTGTTCCCCTTGTGTGTTCCACCATACCCGTTGAGGGTGATGGTAGGAAATGTATATGAGTAGTGTAGAATAACATGAGTATGCATGTAGTATTTATGAGGGTACTTATGTACTGAGTCTCTGAACAGTAGACAGTGTAGCCTTCGGGCAGTTCGGACTTCCACTGGATAGGTCTCCGAGAGAGAGTTCCAGTTGACCTAGGGTCGTGGTGTGTGATCCGGATAGGAGCACACTAGGAAGTCTCGGGTGTATGCGGACGGGAGGGGTACCTTGGTTGATGTTCTAGGAACACGCCTTGGATGAGACCCATAGGCTTATATGCCGAGGACGTTGCATGGTATTGGTAGCTACCATTCCCGCTTCGTCGTATTTTGTATTCCTATATTCCCCAGTTTCTCTAAATCCCTTGCTTTATCCCGTTTTGAAAAGTGGTTATTTTATATTATTTATATGCATCGAAGTGAGCCATTGGGCGGAGTTTTCTCCAGAACCTCTGGGTTACTGAGATATATTCGTATATCTCACCCCGTCTTGGGAGCTTTATTTCAGGAGGTAGCAGTGGTATGGGAGCGGCGGACAAGAAGCCCGTAGGATGAGTCATTGGAGGACCTGCACTTTTTGCATTTTGATGGCCATTGGCCTAGGCTAGACTTAGGGCATGAACATTCCATATGTATGTAGGATGAGTTTCATAGTCATATTTGTTCATGTCATTTTGCCTAAGTCTAGTTATTTGTATATGTCATTTGAAGTTTATGTTTCAAGTTGTAATTTAAAGTCATGGAATTGTAAGTTGTAATATGTTGTAATTGCACTTGGATACTTGATGTAATATGATGGAAGGGATTTAGGCCTATTTTAGGATTATGATTAATTGTATGTTGAGAAATTACATGTAAATGGACATTGGTGATTGAAACAAGTTAAAGATTTATAATGTGAGCCATATGGTATAAATTGTGTAATAACTATAAACTGAGTTGGGTTGTAAGTCCCCCAAGGCATTGTTGGTCCTTGTGTGTGCCACCCATTGGTTATTAGGTACATTTGAGGTATTAGAAAGCAATTGCAAATTTGGAGATTTTAGGAAAAACAAAGGAAACTCTGGTGAATTTTCTGTAGAATTGGCAGAATTTAGACGAACTTCAGGAGAGCATATCTCCCTCCACAGAGGTCCGATAGGGACGTGCCATACTCCATTTTAAAGCTTGAGATGTCCCCTAAATTTTGTTAAAATATGAGAAATTTATGGGTTGTACGCAACCCTGTAGAAACCTGTGAACACGAACTGTCCAGAATGCACCTATGCAGAGGCTGTTTCTGGCAGTTTTTGGGAATTTTATTCCCACTTCGTGTCTCGATCAAATTAAGTGTATGATATGTAAAATTGAATCTTGAGGTGTCTAGTTTATGGTACAAAAATTTGAGAGCATTTGAGTGAGTGGTTTTTCTGCAGTGATTTATGGAGTGGAGGATGTTTGGAGCCGTTTCGGAGTTGGTTGGCAGTTTTGCTTGTCCAGCTTCGAACAACGATATCCAGAGCAAACGAGATCGCAATGACTCGTGTGATGGCTCATTGGAAAGGTATTTAAGTAAGAAAAAAAGATAGCTAAATATGAAGGACTGGTTTTGTGCGATGTGCCCGCAGAAAAATAATAACTGAACCATGTTCGGATAGGTAATAAACGTAAAATGGAGAAATTGGCTAAGTGGATTTATGGGAACCCCATAGTGGCTTTTAATAAGTAAAATAAGTTAGAAGAATAGTTTAAATAAGTATTCCGCAAAGAGTTTACAGTTACGGTCACAACTTTTAATTATTACGTTTTTTATTGTTTTAAATACTCGCGTAATAACGAAAAAAGTTTATTCGTGTTTTTATAAATGAATTGCTGTGATTGTAACTGCGCTTAATATCATAATTAATGTTAACAATACCGGTGTACAACGGGCTGTTACAGGAGGCTTGGGGTTCTCTTTTCTTTACTATTGTTTTTCAATTCAGTATGCTAGGCTAGATTTTTATGTAGTTAAGTGTAGATGGAACCCAATTGAATCTTTATGTTTATGAATTAAATTGTCTCTGAATTCTTGTCTTTTTATAATTGAATAAATTTATTTGTCTTTAATGATTTCTATGAGTTTGTTCCTTATAGAATGATTTTGGGGAATTGTATGACAATAGGGATGTTGCTGCATGGACCCTGAATTGATAAATTTATCATAATTCTTGTGATCTAGGGATAAACATAGGGTAATTATGCAATCTTGGAATTCTTGATCTTAATGCATGTTTTCTTGGGGAATAATCGGGGAACTAGAGTTCTTTCAAGATTACATAGATTTATGGTAACAAGGAATTGAGCCGTAATTAACTTAGAAAGAATTGATTGGCAATATATTAAGAAACAGATTCTTGACTCTTTAATTCATAACATATTGAGGATATTGGGGGAAGTCGAAACCTTAACTACGCTTGTTTTACATTCTTAATCAATCATCATCTTTTCATTTGTCTTTTTAATTCTGAATTTTCTTAATTGAGTGTTATTAATTATCTTTAATTTTTAAGTTCTTCGATTACAATTCTCTCAAACCCAACCTTTGATTGTCCAACTAAGACGCGATTAGCGAACTAGTGCTTGAAATTCTGATCCTCGTGGGAACGATCTCGTACTCCGATACACTTTATTACTTTACGACCGGTGCACTTGCCGAGTCACAACAATTTAAACCCTGAACCGTGAGCTCGGTGGGTTACCCTTGGTCCCGGACCAAAAGGGATTGTGGTGAGTATTTGAAACCATGCCTGTAGAATTATTAACTTGCATGTGTTTGGATGAATGGAAATTAATTGGGAATATCCTATGTGTAGGCATTTTTGTTGTGTACTTAGCTCGGGAAATATACTGCATTGGAGCTGTGGGAGAGGATTATACAGGTAACCTCTTGGTACTGGGGTTTGATCCCCTTGTGTGTTCCACCATGCCTGTTGAGGGTAATGGTAGGAGGTGTATGTAAATAATATAGGATTACATGTTCATGCATATTGTATGTGTGTTGGTACATAGGATGTACCGTGTCTCTGGCCAGTAGACTGTTTACCTTCGGGCGTTACAGACTTCCACTGGATAGGTCTCCGAGAGGGAGTTCCAGTTGACCTGGGGTCGTGGTGTGTGATCCGGATAGGAGCACACTAGGAAGTCTCGGGTGGATATGGATGGAGGGTACCTTGGTTTGATGTTCTGGGATCACGCCTTGGTTTGAAACCCGTAGGCTTTTATGTCGAGCCAATAGGCTGGACGTTGCGTGGTTTTGGCATCGACCATTCCAGCTTTGTCATATTTTGTATCCCTATGCTCCCCTATTTTACTAAATCCCTTGCTTTATCCCATTTTCAGATCTTATGTTATGTTATTTATATGCATCGAAGTGAACCCTACTAATTACCATTTAACAAACAACACATTATCCAAATGATTTTCACAACATTCAATCCTCATTCTTTCCATAATGGCCGAATTGTACCAAGGCCCTCACCAAGGGTGATTTACTTCAAATCAACTATTTCACACCTCGTACAATCCTATTATTACATCCTAACAACAATCCAAAACACAAAGTCATGGCATCATCCAAATTTTCCTAAGTTATGATCACATTTTAACCAATAATTTTTATTGCATTTATAGCTCTAACACATCATTCTAAGACATAATCATCTAATACACATTTTTCATTTGAGCTCTCTAACAACACAAATCAACCAAAACAAGCTTAGGGTTCATGAAACTAAATCCATGAATCAAACCATTAAAATGTGAGGAAACTTACTCAAAAGGTAGGTATAGGGCTCCTCCACATCATACTAAACCATTGGAGCTCCAAACAACTCCATGAACACAAATCTACACAAAAGGGACGCGACTTTTGGGAGGGTTATTCTCAAAATATAGAGGGATTCATGGCTTAAGACTACTACCAATGTGTTTGGATGGTGATTTACAACAAGTTTGGTGACAAATTTTACTTGATTCGATAAGATATTGATGGAGTTAGAAGCTAAGGAAGTTTTGTGCAAAAACTTGCACAATGAACAATGGAGGCCGCGGGTAGGGAGAGAGAAAGGGGAAGGAGATGATTGAATAGTGACATGGTGTCATATGTCTTAAGTGACTTAAGTGAGGTGGGCCCCACTGCCACCTCACGCGATTTCAAATTAACTTGAATTTCCCTCCGATTCCACTAAACGTCCATAAATTCACAACCTTGTTAGACATGGTCAGGTCTATGATGAGTGAGACTCAACTTCCAAAATCGTTTTGGGGATATGCCTTAGACACGGCGACATACCTTCTAAATAGGGTACCGTCTAAATCTGTTCAGACCACACCATATGAGATATGGAATGGTAAGAGACCCAACCTGAGTTACCTCAGGGTATGGGAATCGCCAGCATATGTCAAAACGTTGGCATCAGACAAGCTTAGTGCTAAGAGTACTAAATGTCTATTTGTGGGGTATCCCAAAGGTACTAAGGGATACTACTTTTACTCCTTGGATGAACACAAAGTGTTTGTGTCCAAGAATGCTGAGTTCCTTGAGAAAGATTTGATCTCTCAAAGAGCCAGTGGGAGTAAGGTTGATCTTGAAGAAGTTCAAGGACCACATGAACAGATTGAGGAACCCGAGTCTGCTCCGCAGGCGACGTTCTCCAATGGAGAAGTAAACACACAACTCCGTAGGTCTACTAGGGTCATCCATCCACCTGAGAGGTATGGGTTTGTGATTGAGAATCAACAAACCGTAGAGGATGATGAACCAAGTAACTATGAGGAGGCAGTCAAGGATGTTAACTCTTCTAAATGGCTTGAAGCCATGGAATCTGAAATAGATTCGATGTATCAAAACAAGGTATGGACCTTGGTTCCAAAACCGCAAGGAATGGTTCCCATTGGTAATAAGTGGGCCTTTAAGAGAAAGATTGATGCAAATGGCAACATTCAAACCTACAAAACTAGGTTGGTTGCGAAAGGATATTGTCAAAGACAAGGAGTTGACTATGATAAGACTTTCTCACTAGTTGCCATGATCAAATCTATTAGGATCATGCTTTCCTAGCAGCATATCACGACTATGAGATTTGGCAAATGGATGTCAAGACCGCATTCTTGAATGGATTCTTGAAGGAGGAAGTGTACATGAGACAACCTGAAGGTTTTGAAACCAAAGGCCAAGAGCATATGGTATGCAAATTGCAAAGGTCGATATATGGGCTAAAGCAAACATCACGAAGTTGGAATATTATTCGTTTTGATGAAGTTGTTAGGAGTAACAGTTTCATTAAGAACGAGGATGAACCTTGTGTTTACAAGAAGGTTAGTGGGAGTAATGTCGTTTTCCTGATACTTATGTAGACGACATATTACTAATAGGAAATGACATTCCCTCATTACAAACAACTAAAGACTGGCTTTCAGAAAGCTTCACCATGATGGATTTGGGAGAAGCGGCCTTTATACTTGGTATAAAGATCTATAGAGATAGATCTAAAAGGCTGCTGGGTTTATCTTAATCCACGTACATTGACAAGATGCTAACAAGGTTTAGCATGGAAGGGTTAAAAAAGGGGTTTTTTTCCCGTCAGTCATGGGGTACATCTTTCCAAGGCTATGTGTCCTAAGTCACAGCCTGAGAAGGATCGCATGAGTGGAATTCCATACACTTCGGCTATTGGATCCATCATGTATGCCATGATATGTACGAGACCAGATGTCTCATATGCTTTGAGCATTACGAGCAGATACCAGTCTGACCCTGGTGAGGGTCACTGGACAGCAGTCAAGACCATCCTTAAGTACTTAAGAAGAACTAAGGATGTGTTTCTGGTCTATCGTGGGGTGGATGAGCTTTCAGTAAAAGGATTCACTGATGCCAGCTTTCAGAGTGACAAAGATGACTGCAAGTCACAGTCAGGGTTCGTATTCACCTTAAATGGTGGGGCAGTGTCTTGGAAGAGTTCCAAGCAGGAGACTACAACAGATTCAACGACAGAAGCTGAATACATAGCTGCTTCAGAAGTGGCTAAGGAGGCCGTGGGGATCAAGAAGTTTATATATGAACTAAGGGTGGTTTCAAGCGTGAATGAGCCCATACAGTTGCTTTGCGACAACACTGGAGCCATTGCGTAGTCAAAGGAACCTAGGTCTCATCAAAGATCTAAGCACGTGCTCCGTAGATATCACCTCATTAGAGAAATCATTAATAGGATGGATGTAAAGATGGATTATGTTCCCACTGATGATAACCTAGCCGATTCTCTGACGAAGGCTGTTTCTCAGAGAAAACATGATAGTCATTATGAGGCTTTGGGTATACGTCTTAGATCTGATTAGCTCTAGGCCAAGTGGGAGCTTGTTAGTATATGGATGTCCTAGAGACAATCTTTTGATTAGATTAGGCCATATGTGTACCTTTTATATTGTCGTAAATAAATCATAAGCACTCTTTATCTTGTTTCATAGTTTGTCTCGTTATAATTGTTAATATATTATATGAGTAACTAGATAAACCCCTTGGAATAGAATAGGTATCACTTGAGTATCTGTGATGAGATCACGATCATGAGGATTCAAGGATACCAGATGTTTATTCCTAATTTTATGTTACTAGTCTAGAGACACTGAAAATGGGGATCAGTAATCTCGAGTAAGACTAGCACTGCTTATCTACTTGTATACAGATACAAGGTAAAGACCTCATGAGCTACAGACATACAAAGATGTCTTAGCTAAAGTCATGGGTGGATCTATAAGGGTATAGCTCGCACTGAACAGACCCAGAAAAGAGACTCTATGAGAAAATCTCACAGATAGTATCATTAGAGCAGTCTCTTATTATTTGGGTGTGTCTTTCCTTAGACCAGAAGTTTTCTCCTAGACTGTGTTCTATAAGGCATGTTTTGATTGCATACCTCATCTGCCCGAAACATGTAGATACATAGGTATACCTTTGGACATGTCCTGAAAGAACACAAGCCTAGGGTGATAAGCTGAAGGAATTCGTCAAATCTCTGTGAGAGATTAGGTTATCTGTAAACCGGAGAAATCAGGATGACATTTACGGGACTCGGGAATCTATGCATAGTAAAAGAGATCATGAGATGATATGCCTTTAGAGTCAGCAAATTGAAGGCTCCCTATTTCAAGTTAAAGCTTACCCTAAACTGCAAGGGTTGAGAAGTTTCCTCACCCTAGGTTTAATGGGAAGGTAACCGAGATGAAAATAAATACATACAGTAACCAAATATATTTAATAGGATGATCATGTCATTAACCTAACTAGCTCTGGGGCAACAAAGCATTGCTAGTGCTCTGTGTTGTCATTAAATGGGTTGTGATCTTGTTGGGCCCAAGCCCATTTATGTCAGTGGCTATGTTGGGCCTAATGGGTCACACACTAACACCTTATTGTCTTGACATTATAGCATTAAAAGTTTTGGGCCTAACAATAGTTTTTAGCCCAATAAGAAGTTTGGAAGCCTACCTAAGAAGGAAGGAAGCGCATGGATGGTGATAATGGGCTTGGATAGTCCAAGACATTATTAATAAATTTAAATAGTTAAATTAATTATCTAATATTTAATTTCATAATTTAAATTTTGAATTTAAATATTTGAATTTGAATTGACTATAGTAGTTTTGTTTCATAACAAAAGAAGAAGATAAGAGCTAGATTTGAATTTGAATTCAATTAGCATCTTATCATAATCATGTCCTTGGTTTTAGGAGAGGATTTTATGGCTGAATGGGGCGCTGAAATAGGCAGCCATATGATGGTTGTTAGACCAATAAATTGACTTGGTTTTCAGCCTTATTTCGCTCCATGATTTATGCGCTCTATGATTTGATTTTGGAGTGATTTGATGACTCAAAATCAGCATGATTTGTGCGCTCCATGATCTGATTTTGGAGTGATTTTATGACTCAAAATCAGCAGCATATAATCCTCCTTTAGTCTCCTTTTAAAGGTTAATTCGGCTAAGGGTTGAGAGTGAAAAACCTGCCACTTCTCCTACCATTCTATGCGCCACTCTTGTGATTTTTCTTGCTGAAAATTCACTCATCTAAACACCTTGAAACCTTGCCTCCTTCCTCTCCTATTGGGACGCCTAGCTTGCTTCCTTTTGGTGTTCGATTTGTGGTTTTCAAGAACGGTTCTTGCATCTTGACAAAGGGTGGTGTGGATCAACATTAGAGGGTTTGAACCTTCAAGCCTAACATTGATCATCTTAGAGTTTTGAATTACAAACAAGGTAACATTCTGTCCAAAAGCATGTATCTTGAATTAGTATGTGTAATTCCGCTTTGAAAAATGTTGTTTTTCATCCTCACATGCCTATGACCTTCAAGGCTCGCTCTTTCAAAATCGAAGTCTGGTCACAGAGGAAGATCGAGGGGACGGTCAAAGTCCCGTGATAAATTTGATAAATCTGAAATGAGGTGCATGAGGTGCAAACAGGTTGGACATCTGAGAAGGAATTACAGAAGTAAAAGCGTAGGTCCTGAGAAATGGGATGATTCACAACCTTCTACTTCGGGTACAAAGAAGGATGATGATGATAGTACAGGGGACTTATACATGGCGTTTGACAGTCATAGTGACTGTAATGACTGGATTATTGACACTGGAGCATCGTTTCATATGACACCTCACAGGGAGTGGTTCTGCACCTATGATTCATATTCCGGCGGTACAGTTAGAATGAGAGATGACAAGACTCTTGCTATTGTGGGGCGTGGGAAGGTAAAGCTGAAGATGAGTGACGAGACAGTCAAGAATCTGCCGGGTGTGATGCATATTCCGGGGCTTACCAGAAATTTGATCTCCGTTGGTAGTATGGCAGATGATGGTATTAATTTTAGCAGTGACAAGTATTCTTACAAGATGACTCGAGGAGCTTTGGTAATTGCAAGAGGAGAGCGTCATGGTAAATTGTGGAAACTGCTGGGTAGCACAATATTCAGTGGTGAAAGCTATGTTTCAGAACAGGCGGATGAGGACACTCTTATGTTATGGCATAGGAGGCTGGGGCATATTGGAGGAAAAGGTCTGGAGACTCTAACATCAAAGAAGCTGGTGGATGGAATTCCGAGCTGCTCTATGGGGTTTGGATTTTGCGAGCATTGCCTGCAAGGGAAGCAAAATCGGGTATCTTTTTATTCCATAGAAGGAAGAGCTGAGGGGATTCTGGACCTGATACACAGCGACGTGTTTGGCCCCACACGTGTAGCATCACATGGAAAATCAAGGTATTATGTTTCTTTTACTGATGATTTTTCAAGATATGTGTGGTTATATTTCTTGCGCAGCAAGGATGAAATGTTCGATAAATTCCGCGAGTTCAAGGCTTTGGTGAAAAATCAGTTTGATCGAAAAATCAAGGTGCTGAGAACTGACAATGGAGGGGAATTATGTTCAACAAAATTTGACCAGTTTTGTGCGAGCAATGAGATTGTAAGACAGAAGACTACGCCCTACTCACCTCAACAGAATGGGGTGGCAGAGAGGTTGAATCGATCTCTCATGGAGAAAGCACGGAGTATGTTGAGCAGTGCAAGCTTGGCAGCTGAGTTTTGGGCGGAGGCAGTGGCTACTGCTTGTTATTTGAAGAAAAGATCTCCTACATCGGCTTTGAAGGAGAAGACTCTGTATGAAGCACTGTTTGGAAAAAGGCCAGACGTATCTCATGTCAGAGTGTTTGGCTGAGAAGCATATATGCATGTACCCAAGGAGAAAAGAAGCAAGCTTGACAGTAAATCTAAAAAGTGTATCTTTATTGGGTACAAGGATGGCGTCAAAGGTTATAAGTTGTGGAATCCGAATACTAGAAGTGTAACTTACAACAGAGACGTTGTATTCAGGGAATGTAAGTTGAATCAAATTTTTCCTGAAGCTCATGAAAAGTCACAGACAGTGGAGTTGGATGTGGGTTTGAAAGAGGATACATCAAACTCACAGGTTGAATTGGAAAATTTAATTTTTCGAAGCTGCTGAATATAACGAGGTAGAGGATGAATTTTCTGAAACCGAGGCTGAGGTTGAAGCACCAGTGCTGAGGAGATCCACGAGGGTAAAAAGACCATCTAAAAGGTATACACCTGAAAATTATGTCCTGTGTGCTAGTGATGATGTTTGTGCATTTAGTATTACAGGTGATGATCCGAGCATCGTAAGACAAGCTAGGAGCTCAGAGGATGCCAAACAGTGGGAGGAAGCTATGAAAGAAGAGATGAAATCTCTGATGAAAAATCAAACTTGGAGTTTGGTGAATCTACCTGCAAACGGAAAAGTAATTAGTTGCAAGTGGGTGTTCAAGAAGAAAATTGGTGCCAATGGGGAGATTCAGCGCTACAAGGCTCGATTGGTTGCAAAAGGATATTCACAAACAAAAGGGGTTGATTATGGTAAGGTATTTTCACCTGTTGCAAAGTTAAATTCCTTAAGACTGGTTTTGTCTGTAGCAGCTGCATATGACCTAGAGGTGGAGCAGCTGGATGTGAAGACGGCTTTCCTTCATGGTGATTTGGAGGAGGTTATTTTCATGAAGCAACCAGAGGGGTTCATTGCAAGAGGCAAATAGGAGCTAGTCTGCAAGCTGAATAAATCTCTGTATGGCCTGAAGCAGTCCCCGAGGATGTGGTACATGAAGTTTGACACTTATGCGGTGAAGCTTGGCTTTGACCGCTGTGATGCTAATCACTGTGGTTATGTGAAAAGGTTAGAAGGTGACTTTGTTATTCTAACTTTGTATGTCGACGACATGTTACTCGTTGGAAACAGTTTGAAGATGATCAGCACTGTTAAAGGACTGCTAGCAAAGCAGTTTGAAATGAAAGATCTAGGCGCTGCAAATGTGATCTTGGGTATGCAGATTAAGAGGGAGCGTGAGAAAGGAAGATTATGGTTAAGTCAGTGGAAGTATATAGAAGATGTTCTGAAGAAATTCAAGATGGCTGACTGCAAGCCTGTGTTGACTCCCATGTCTACTGGTTCTAAGTTATCGGCTGACCAGTGTCCCAAGACTGAAGAAGAGAAAGAGGAGATGGCGTCAGTTCCTTATGCTAGTGCAGTTGGGAGTCTGATGTATGTTATGATTTGTACTCGACCTGATATTGCTCAAGCAGTGGGAGTATTGAGCAGGTATATGTCCAAGCCAGGAAATGAGCATTGGACGGCTGTGAAGCATGTGTTCTGCTATCTTCGTGGTACGTTTGACCTTGGGTTATGCTATGAAGGCGTGCAGGGCACAAGGGGATATACATTGTTAGAACTGAGATGCTTTGTGGATGCTGATTGGGGAGCATACCAATGGTGGGTTTCACACTTGAGGGGGAGATTGTTGGGATATTCAAGTGTGATGAGTCCCACATTGGTTGGTAATGGGCTAAGTGAAGAGTATATAAGTGGAAGGGACCCATGAACCCAATGCCTTAAGGTTTTGGGTTGAGACATGGTGTCGGATCCACTTGCTACGGTTGATGTAGCCTTAGCTCATTGGTGGTAGCCCCCCGTCACGGGCTTCCCCCTGGACCCGCCTGACAATAGGTTCCTTTATCCTATCTCCCAACAGTTTGACTCTAACTAAGACTTTTCACAACCTCTTCTATCATATCAGAAAAAATGGAAAGCATGCACCTTTGAAAAGTGGCAGGAGCATTGCATAAGCCGAAAGGCATCCTCCGGTATGCGAATATTCCATATGGACATGTAAAAGCAGTCTTCTCCTGATCCTCTGGTGCCACAGCTATCTGATTGTACCCTGAATAACCATCCAAGAAACAATAGAAAGCATGTCCTGCCAACCTCTCTAGCATCTGATCCAAGAAAGGAAGTGGAAAATGATCCTTCCTGGTTGCCTTATTCAGCCTCCGGTAATCAATGCACATTCTCCAGCCAGTGATTGTCCTTGTGGAAATCAGTTCATTATTCTCATTTTTCACCACAGTCATCCCCCCTTTCTTGGGTACTGTTTGCACAGGACTCACCCAAGCACTGTCTGAAATAGGGTAAATCATCCCAGCATCAAGCAACTTCACAACCTCCTTCCTCACTACCTCTTTCATAGTGGGGTTGAGTCTCCTCTGTGGTTGCCTTACTGGTTTGATTTCCTCTTCCATCAATATTTTGTGGGTGCAAAAGGAAGGATTAATACCCTTAAGATCTGAAAACTGCCATCCAATAGCCATTTTATTCTTCTTGAGTACCTTAATCAACTTCACTTCTTCACTCTCAGATAACATTGCATTGATGATTACTGGATATGTTTGATCATCCCCAAGGAACTCATACTTCAGATTTGAAGGTAATTCTTTAAGCTCTACCTTAGGTGCTCCTTTTGGAATGTCATCAATCTTCTTCTCAAGCTCTTCCACTTCTGGCTCTTCTTGGTAATCTTCTGTACCTGTCTCTTCTTCTGACCTTTCTTCCTCAACTGGGAATTCTTCTTCTTTATTCACTTCTTCCACAATGATGGGCCTATAATAAATAATCCAAGCCCATTAGTATTTTAGAATTAGTATATATAGAAGGTTAGGGTGATGTTTTTATTATGCATGTATTCAGACTTGTTTAGTGAGGAAATTGAGAGACCTCTAGGGAACTCTTGAGCCTAGGTATTTGGTTTGAGGGGGAGTTGAGGCTTTCTGGGTTTATTTTCTGCATTTAATATTGTGTTAGTGTATGTAAAAAGAGGCTATGCCTCCATTGTCAATGAGATCACTGCTGTATTTTTCTGGGTTCCATCAATTTGGTATCAGAGCACTTCCGATCTAGGGGTGTTCTTGATCCAGATCTAAAAAAAAAAAAAAAAAATGAAGTTCAGATTTACTGATGTTCCAAAATTCTTTGGAGAAGAAAGAGATGATGCTTGGGGATGGCTGATCGATTTGGAACAATATTTCCAGATCGAAGGAATCAATGAAGATAAAAAATATAGGGAAACGGTGAGAGGGCTAAGAGGGAGTGCGTTCAACTGGTATCAAGGTTGGAAGTGGTTGAATCTTACCACAAACTTGAAGAAGTTTGAGAAGGCGTTCATGGAGAAATATTTACCTGAAATTATATTGGTAGATAGCGTAGAAACAGGAGACATAGAAGACAAAACAGATCCAAAAATAGAAGATGTCGATGTTGAAGAAAAGGAAGAAAATACAGAAGAAGAAAATGCAGAAGAAAGAGCAGATCAAAACTCAAAAAAAGAAGCCAAATATGACGGAGAGGACAGATCCGAAAAAACAGAGGAAGAGGAAGGAAGAAACGAAGACGAGTTCCGCGAAGAAGATGAAGATGAAGAGATCAGCAACAAAGAAGGAGATGCACCGGTTCCAGATAGGGAAGATGAAACAGAGGTTGAGGAAGAAGAAGAAGACAATGAAGATGGAGAAAAGGCAGGTTCAGTCTCGATCAAGCAGATGCTGCCTTCAACGCAGATGGAGAAAGAACGTGAAGTGTTGCCGGGTCATGGGAAAAACGGGGCGGGAACCGGTAATGGATTTATGGGTCGACCCGCTTTAGTAAACAAAGATGAAAGTGATGGGCTGCCACTTAATGTAACAAACATGCAAGTTGGGCCCAATATGGTAACTCCAAGTGCCAATACTCAAATCAGCCCAAATCTTACTTCAGTAGCTATGGGAAGGGGAACACACCCTAATTGTGGAATTTGGGATCAACATAACATGACGGGGCAGACAACCAAAGGTGGAGCCACAGCGACCAACGGCGAGGCGGGAGGGTGGTGTGGGTCACAATTTGGACGATTAACACAAGAAGGGGTCAATGTTCGACGAAAACGAAGCTTGTGCTTCAGAAGCTATGTGTTGACCTCTCCAAATCATGGGAGTCAGAAACCGCAGCTGAATGCAACGCCTTTGGGTGAGGGAAACACAAAGTCTGACGGAGAGCTAACATTCAACGAAGAAGGAGAGGGTGTAAAGGTTCATCCGTTTCTGCCACGCGTCCACCGTGTAATGGTGGCTGAGTCGCCGTTACCAGTGGAAGCCACAAAGCAATTTTTGGAAGAAGTGGTAAAGGTTGAAGAAGGAGAAATAGAAGAAGAAAAAGAAAAAGAAAACGCGTACTTGATGCTGTTGCAGTGTGCAAAAGACGCTAAGATGAAGGAGAAAGTGAAAGCAAGGGCAGAAATGGTATTCCATAAGTGGGGACAATTTTTTGACCTATTGGGTCAAGCCCACCAGACATATGTGTCACCAGTAAAAGATATGGGTTTTTTCCAATCAGTTCAAACCATTTCAACAATTATATTGAACCAAAGCCCAAGGTCTACAGTGACTAAATGTAATGAAAATATGCTGAAAATCGTAACCATTGAAAATAGCCTAACATGCTTTAGGCAATGGGACCCAGGTGGAAGCTTCTCTCACATATTTGTTCTCTCTCTTCACCTTGAGGACAAGGTAAGTTTTGAAGGGGGAGTATTGATGGGCCTATAATAAATAATCCAAGCCCATTAGTATTTTAGAATTAGTATATATAGAAGTTTAGGGTGATGTTTTTATTATGCATGTATTCAGACTTGTTTAGTGAGGAAATTGAGAGACCTCTAGGGAACTCTTGAGCCTAGGTATTTGGTTTGAGGGGGAGTTGAGGCTTTCTGGGTTTATTTTCTGCATTTAATATTGTGTTAGTGTATGTAAAAAGAGGCTATGCCTCCATTGTCAATGAGATCACTGCTGTATTTTTCTGGGTTCCATCACACAACCTCCTGTATCACATCCAATCTAAAACAATCCCCCACATCAACAGGGTGCTTGATAGTTTCAAATACATCAATTGTAACTGTTTCCTCATCCACCCTTAGCAACAACTTTCCTTGTTCAACATCTATCAAAGATCTTGCAGTTGCTAAAAAGGGTCTTCCTAACAATAGAGGACTTTCTGTATCCTCTTCCTCCATGTCAAGAATCACAAAATCCACTGGAAAAATAAACTTGTCTACCTTGACCAAGACATCTTCAACCACACCTTCAGGCCTCTTGATAGATCTATCTGCAAGATGCAGAATAAGATTGGTCTCCTTCAAAGTGTTGATTCCCAAAGCTCTACATATTGTCAATGGCATCAAGTTTATACTGGCTCCCAAATCACACAATGCCTTTCCCACCTCCACATCTCCTATAACAATAGAGATACTGAAGCTTCCAGGATCTTTCATTTTTGTTGGAATCTTCTTTTGGATTAGGGCACTACACTCTGCTGTTAGGGCCACTGTCTCACCATCAGTTAATTTCCTCTTCTTAGTAAGAAGATCCTTCATGAACTTTGCATAGTAAGGCATATTTTCCAGTGCTTCAGAAAATGGTATGTTAATTTGTAAATTTTTGAAGATATCCAGAAATCTTGCATAGTGCTGTTTCTGAATCTCTTTCTTTAACCTCTGAGGGTAGGGAACTTTAGCATAGGGAGATAAGATAACTGGCTGTTCTTTCTTGTCAGCCATCTCCTTCTTTTCCCACTTCATCATCTTTTGTGGGGAAGCATTTTTACCAACTTCTACCCCTCCTTCATTCTTATTGTTCTTCCCTTCCTCTTCTTTATCAATTCCAACTATAACATCTCTAACAACTACTTCCTTCTCACTTTTCTCATTTCTCATCTTCTCTACTTCATCATCAGAGACTACATCTTCAACCACAACCTCTTCTTCATTCTTTTTATTTTCCACATTCTTTTTCATTGGTTGAAGTACCAACCCACTTCTTGTCATAATTGCTTTACAGTGCTCCTTAGGATTCACTAGTGTATCACTTGGAAATTTCCCTTGTGGTCTCTCTGATATCTGCCTTGATAATTGACCAATCTGGGTCTCCAAATTTCTGATTGATGCTTCCTGATTTCTGAAAGAAGTTCTGGTCTCCTGCATGAATGCAGTTGTCTCTCCCCTGAATGAATTAGAACCCTGAATATAATCCTGAGTTGTCTTAGATAACTGAGCAAACGCTTTCTCCCATGCAGCAGGATCACTTGACTGCTCCTTCATATGTGGTGGTGGAGGATGTAATGGTGGATTCAATTGATGGTTGGAACTATAGCTGAATCCTGGGTGTTGATTCTTGTTTTCCATGGTGGCATATAAACATTCTTTCCCTGATTGTTGTAGTTCCTTTGATTATTCTGATCATACCACACTCCATTCACCTCTGCTTGTTCTGATGATCCCCCATAATCACACTCCTCTGTCACATGGCCCTTGCCACAGATAGCACAGACACATTTGGTTTCCACAGAGGCTACCTTTTGTGAAGAGAGTTGCTTGATAAGGGTATCTAACTGTTGCTGTTGTTGTCTCTGTGTCTGCATCAGTTGATCATTCCTTGCCAACAGAGCATCATACCCATCCAACCTGATGACTCCTGTCCTTCTGTCAGCCACTGGGGCATTATCAAATTCTTGAGATGCTAATGACTCAAAGATATCCAAAGCTTCTTGAGGGATCTTGGTAGTCAATGACCCACCAGCAGTGGCATGCACCAAGGTTCTAGTGTTAGTGGTCATTCCTTGCAGGAAGATTGCTGCTTGTTGCCATGCCTCAATTCCATGCTGTGGACATTTCCTCAACAAAGTCTTGAATCTCTCCCAAGCCTCATAAATGGATTCTGACTCTTTCTGCTTAAAGCTTGTAATCTCATCCTTCAACTTGGCCCTCTTGGATGCTGAGAAAAACCTTTGCAAGAACTTGGTTTGCAAATCATCCCAAGTTGTTATACTTCCTTGTGGCAATGATTGCAGCCATCTCCTTGCATCATCCGTCAGTGAATGAGTGAATAGTCTCAACAGAATTGCATCTCTTGTGACACCATTTATCTTCACAGTATCACTCAACAATAGGAAGTTCTCTATGTGCAAGTAAGGATCCTCTGCACTGGTTCCAGCAAACTGATCCTTTTGCACTAAATGTATCAAAGCAGGCTTCAATTCAAAGTTGTTGGGCTCCACTGTTGGGCGCACAACACTCCCAATTGGAGGAATCACTGCAGGAGTCATGTACTCTCCCAGTGTCCTCTGTGGTGGTGGTGGTCTGTGATTCTCTGCCATTATATCTTCCTGATTAACCGTACTTGATTCACCAATTTCTTGCAACTGTCTCCTTTGCCTGGCTACCCTTTTGTGCTTCCTCAATGTCCTTTCTAATTCTGGATCATACAACAACAAATTCGGATCAAGTGTACCTCGCATATACCAGAATCAAAATTGACCAGAAAAATAACATAAACTAACATACTGAAAATAAAAGGATTCAATCTCAGAATTCTATAGTATCAGTTAATGTTGAAAAACAAATTCCCCGGCAACGGCGCCAAAAACTTGTTGGACGTTTAGCAAGTGCACTAGTCGTACAAGTAATAAAATGATGAGTAAAGATCGTTCCCACGAGGAATTGTGTTCAAACACCAATATACCATAGAAAACTAATTTGAATCAAATAAAAGTTTGTAAAAATCATGAATAATTTGTCACCAGAAATTGATTGTAAGTAATTTGACACAAAGTAAATGTGGATTAGGAATTAATAAAACAACAAGTAGTCAGAAAACAACTTTCATCCACAATAACCTATGTAAAAAAAACTAATCATATGATGAATTCCTTTCCATGTGATGTTAATCAACCTTTTACTTATCATCAAGATGTAATCCCTTACTACCCTGATAGATACATTAATCAGAAACCCCAATCCCTTGGTGATCTCTTTCTTAATACATGCATGAATTACTAAAGTTTTAAGATTACATCAGAACTCTAGCATCAATCCCTTGAGTACTAGAATTCTGATGTTGAGATTATCAAATACAGAAGTCATATAAACATCCCTGTTCTATATTACTTCCTTGATAGAAATAATTAAATCAGAAAATCTCAAATCAACACATGGAAAATACTTCATCATATTAATCAAATCAACATAGTATTATCATGGAGTTCTATTGCATTCAGACTACTAAGACTCTACTCAGACATGATTAAGGAATAAATAAGAGAAGAAGAAACAAACTTCATTTCCATGTTGAAAGTCTTCAATCTCCAAACTATTACAAGGAAATCCTAATACAAAAACTAAGAGAATTTAGAGAGAAGTCAGACTAAGTTTAAGAGAGAGAGAGAGAGTTCAGATCCCTCAGATCCAGATCTTCTAAGTGTCAAGGCTTTGCCTTATATAGTGTTACAATTAAAAACAGAAAACTGATGTGGGCGCTAAAACGTCCAAAAGTGACCGTTTTAGCGTCCATGCTTTACATATGCTCAACTGCTTTTAACTGATTCCAACGCTAAAACGTTAAGGAATGACCGTTTTAGCGTCTAAACTTGGTGAATGCTCAACTAACTTTAACTGACTCCAATGCTAAAACTCTTGATTTGGACGTTTTAGCGGTGAAGACCAGAATCTTTTTTTACTTTAGGGCGCTAAAACGCTTATTGCAGGCCGTTTTAGCGCCCAAGACCAGCAATTTTCCATCTTCTTAGTGCAGCAGCGCGCTAAAACGCTATGTGTGGGCGTTTTAGCGCTCATCACCAGCAAGTTTTGGCCTCTTCCTGTAGCAGGGCGCTAAAAACGCTCAGTGTGGACATTTTAGCGCTCAACACTTAGGCAATTTTTCTCCTCTTGAGCTCCAGAATCTTCTTCCTTCTCCAGTTGTCTTTCAAGCTTGCTTTTCCTACAAGAATCATACAAATTTCCAATAAAGCTCTTGAACTTGTAATTGAGGACATCTTAGGACATTAATCTTGTTTTTCATCATTTAATCACACAATTTGATCCTAATTCCTGCTAAAAACCATGATGAACTAAGGGTTCATCACCCCCCGTCACAGGCTTCCCCCTGGACCCGCCTGACAATAGGTTCCTTTATCCTATCTCCCAACAGTTTGACTCTGACTAAGACTTTTCACATATAGGTAAATTTTTTATAAATAAAAGGTTAAGTCTCTCATGTACATATCCTCTAATCCCCTATCTCTTCATTGTTACTGTGCACACACCCTAAGCCTTTGGTCTCACGCCTTTATTATTATGCATATTGATTTTTCAACTCTTTTCGTTGTTACTGTGCACACACTCCAAGCCTTTGGCCTCGTACTAAGCCTTTGCACACACTCCAAGCCTTTGGCCTCGTACCTGTAACATCCCGGGCGCTGACGAGGGCGGGGAGTGATCGTCGGTGCGAAAGAGCATGGACAAGGAGCGGCTCCTGGCAGGCTTCCAGCGACGGAGATACATGAATGAATCGAATCAACACCCGAAAGAGAGGGATTCCAGAGACTTGAGCTGGTATGGGACAGTACAGTTGGGAATGGCTTATAAGAATTAATTGGTACCACCTATACTAACAAGATGCATCTGTTAGTATATGGATGTGCTAGAGACAATCTTTTGATTAGATTAGGACATATGTGGACCTTTTATTTTGTCACAAATAAATATAAACACTCTTTATCCTGTTCCATATTTTGTCTCGATATTATTAATATTATATGAGTAACTGGATAAACCCCTTGGAATAGAATAAGTATCTCTTGAGTATCTGTGATGAGATCACGATCATGAGGATTCAAGGATACTGGACCTTTATTCATAATTTTATGTTCCTAGTCTAGAGACACTGAGAATGAGGATCAGTGCTCTCGGGTAAGACTAGTGTTGGGTGGTTTGCTGATGGTGGAAAATATAAGTTCTGATAGGGGACGTTCCTCTGTTCTTGCAGAACACAGATTCGTCCCTTAGTTCCAACCCAAGTGCGCAAGTGCACGCATCAAGTAATAAAGGGAGTATTAATGCCCAAATTATCGTCCCCACGAGGATAGAGTGCTCATTATTGTTTTATCACTGTTTATAAAGAGTGAAAATGAGATGAAAAGTTAGTAAATGAACTGTCTGGTCAAACGTTCCCTATTGTCTTGACAACGTTCCTCAGGAACAGTAGGTTCAATCTGATGGCAATCAGTTGCTCACTACGTTATGTATGTGATCCTTCCTGTTTAGAAGAAGGTGAGATAACAATCATTGGAGTTTTTATAAGTTCTAAATAAAATAAAATAAAACTACTAAAACAGAAATAACTATAATCAAGAGACAACAGGGTGGTGGTTAAAACAGTTTAACAGAAGGAACAGATTCATTGCTTCACTCTTAAAGGGGTTGTTTTCTCTACTCAAGACTTAGCACCTTTTGGCTTTGTCCCAGTTTCTTTGCCTGCCAACTCTGATTCCTCAGCTCATGGTCTAGATGGCTCACAAGTTTCCATATTCCTATGGCTCCCTTGACTCCAACAGGTACTTAGTTCAGAACCTTAAAATGGACGAGTTGGCCCTTTATTCCTAAGGTGACCAGTAGCGTTTTTGCCATGACATCTACCTTCCCCCAATGGCTAAGCTGTCTTAAATCCCTTCCTTATGGAAGTTCCTTTCTCAGTATGTACCCAATTTCCATTGGCGCACAATGAATATAGCTTACTTAGCCAAAGAAATACAAAAAGCTTCGGTCAAGAGTTTTGAAAACAGTTCTTTAAGAGTTTCACAGTTTACCCGTTCCACAGATAGTTCAGCTCATGGCTGATAGTTTAAACATAATTATTCTCAACTGAGATCACATAGACCCGAGATTCAGTCAAGAGATAACGATTGGAACGAAGAGAAAAACACTTATATTAATTTAAAAGACAGTTTACAAAAAGATACAAAAAATGGAGAAAGATGGGTATTTGCTCGTGACGAGTCTTGATGGTTGTTTACAGAGAAGAGAAAAAGGGTTGTCACTTAACTACAGTTACAACTTAAAATTAAACTAAGTTACTAATTACTACTACTACTAGGTGATCTTCTTCCTTCTGGACTTTAATCCCTCCAGAATCTGATGATGTTTTTGTATGAGGGTGGTCCTATTTATAGATGGAAGGAGAGTGGCAAGCTTGTAAATCCTTTGAAGCAAGTTGCTTGAATGAGGGGACGGGACGGTGGCAGCAGAGTATGGAAGCTGCGCAAATTGCTGGATGGAACAAGGTTTGGTGATGATTAGCCGTAGTACGCAGACTTGCCCATGCCTTGCTTTCGTTTTTAGCCAATGAGAACTCTTGATTCTCTGCTCTTCACGTTTTCAGCTGCTCAGTTGGTGCACCGCCTTACTTTTTAGAAGTCTTTAACCCTACGTCACCTGCAAAGTGTACAGAGGCATTAAATGAATGGAGCAGGTGCATTAAATGTGTCTCAGTCCGTTCCCCTTTTAATATATTTTAAAGGAATACTTTACCAGACATTTCCCCACTGTGTTTTTGTCACAAATGTGTAAAACAAGTGATTTTCATGCTGAAGTTGCTCATCAGCTGAGGGAACGTGTGGTATTTTGCCATCAACTAGCATGGCTTATCTACTTGTATTCGGATACAAGGTAAAGACCTCATGAGCTACAGATATGGAGATATTTTAGGTAAAGTCGTGGGTGGACCTATAAGGGTATAGCTCGCACTGAACAGACCCACAAAGAGACTCTATGAGGAAATCTCACAAATAGTATCATTAGAGCAGTCTCTTAATATTTGGATATGTCTTTCCTTAGACCAGAAGTTTTCACCTAGATTGTGTTCTAGAAGGCATGCTTTAATTGTATACCTCGTCTTCCTGAAACATGGAGACTCATAGGTATACTTTTGGGCATGTCCTGAAAGAGCACAGGCCTAGGGTGATAAACTGAAGGAATTCGTCAAATCTCTATGAGGGATTAGGTTATCTATAAATCGGAGAAATCGGGATGACATTTACAGGACTCGGGAATCTATGCATAGTAAAAGAGATCATAAGATGATCTGCCTTTAGAGTTAGTAAATTGAAGATTCCCTATTTCGAATTAAAGCTTACCCTAAACCGCAATGGTTGATACGTATCCTCACCCTAGGTTTAAAGGGAAGGTAACCGAGACGAAAGGAAATACATACGGTAACCAAATATATGTAATAGGATGATCATGTCATTAACCTAACTAGCTCTGGGGCAACAAAGCATTGCTAGTGCTATGTGTTGTCATTAAATGGGTTGTGGGCTTGTTGGGCCCAAGCCCATTTATGTCAGTTGCTATGTTGGGCCTAATGGGTCACACACTAACACCTTATTGTCTTGATGAATATAGCATTAAAGGTATTGGGCCTAATAAAGGCTGTTAGCCCAAGAAGAAGTTTGGAAGCCCACCTAAGAGGGAAAGGGCGCATGGTACATGTAATGGGCTTGGATGGTCCAAGACATTATTAATTAATTTAATTAGTTAAATTAATTATCAAATATTTAAATTTTGAATTTAAATTTTGAATTTGAATTTTGAATTTAAATGATTGAACGTTTGAATTTAAATGTTTGAATTCAAATTTTAATTGGCTATGAAAAGTTGTTTTATAACAAAAGGATAAGATAAGATCTTGTTGTAACAAATCCCAAGTATCAAGAGGAGATCTTTGGGAATCATCCAAGGCTGATTTGGGGCGCTGATTTTGGGGTCTTATGATGGTCATATGATCAACCAAATAAGCTCCAATCAGATTTGGTTGGTTGAGAGAATAAGTGAGTTAGTTGGTTCAAATCTGAATGCAACTACTCAATGTATTTGGACTCTTTTTGGGCTGAATAAGGGCGCACCATATAGCTGGCCATATGATGGTTATTAAGCCAGATTTTTGACTAGGTATAGACTTAGTCTCATGAGGATATGATAGGAGATTGTTGGCTAGATTTGAATTGCAACAACTCCACTTATTCCTCCATAATTGGGCGCTACATAGGTCAGATTTTTTGGAAAAAAATATGATTCAATTCAATCATTCTCTCATCTCCAAGTGTGCTTCCTTTTGTGAGGTTCTCTTTAGGGTTTTTCGAAAATTACCTAGCCTTTTCTCATAGAATCCATGCGCCACTTTATGAGTTTTTTATGCTGAAAAATTCACTCATCCAAATACATTAACCTTGCCTCCTTTTTCTCTTATTGGGATGCCTAAAGTGCCTTCCTTGTGGTGTTCGTTTGGTGGCTTTTCAAGAAGGGTTCTTGCATCTTGACGTAGGGTGGTGTGGATCAACGTTAGAGGGTTTGAACCTTCAAACCTAACACTGATCATCTTGGAGTTTTGAATCACGAACAAGGTAAATCATACTGTCTTAAAGCATGTATCTTGATTAGCATGTGTGATTCCGCTTTAAAATTTTTTGTTTTCATCCTCACATGCTATCGGCCTTCAAGGCCATTATCTTTCAGCATCTACTTTTCGGTAGCTGTAGCAGCCCGTTGTACAATGGTATTGTTAACATTAATTATGATATTAAGCACAGTTACAATCAAAACAATTCATTTATAAAAATGTGAGTAAACTTTTTCCGTTATTACGCGAGCATTTAAAACAATAAAAAGTGTAATAATTAAAAGCTGTGACCGTCACTGTAAACTCTTTGCGGAATACTTAATTAGACTACTTTTATAACTTATTTTACTTACTACAAGTCACTAAGGGGTTTCCATAAACCCACTTAGCTAATTTCTCGCTTTTTCGTTTTCTACCTATTCGAACATGGTCCGGTCATTAATTTTCTGCGGATAAACCGCATTCTACAAGCCTCCCTTCTTTTGATATGTTGTTCTACATTCAATTACCTTTCTAGGAAGCTATCACACGAGTTATTTAGAGCTCGTTTGCTCTGGATATCGCCGTTTGAAGTTGGACAAGCAAAACTGCCAACCAACCCCAAAACAGCTCCAAACATCCCTCACTCAACGAATTACTGCAGAAATTCCACTCAACCATTTTCTCTCAAAATTTTATACAACAAAGTAGACACCTCAATATTCAATTTTATATATCATACACCTAATTTTACCAAGAATCGAAGCGGGAATAAATTTCCCAAAACCGGTCCAGAACTACCACATGTGCAGTGAGTAAATGGGCAGTCTACACTCTCTGCCATCTACAGGCCGACGTCCAACCCATAATTTTACCAAATTTTACCACAAGATATAGGACATCTCAAGCTTCAAAATGACATATGGCACGTCCCTATCGAACCTCTGTGGAGGGAGATATGCTCTCACGAAGTTCACCTAAATTTTTCCAATTCACAGAAAATTCGCCAAAGTTTCCTTTGTTTTTACAAAAATCCCCAAATTTGCCAATGTGTTATAAGACCGCAAATGTACCTAATAATCATAGGGTAGCACACACACAAGGACCAACTATGCCTTGGGCTCTTTCAACCCATCACAGTTTATTTTACTTATACATACGTATCACATTGCTTCCTTTATTAATTCTTAATACGTTTCAATCATCAAAGTCCAATTGTATGCAATTGCTAATCATACACAATATCATAGTCCTAAAATAGGCCTATTACCCTTTCATCATATTACATATGCTTCACATTACACAAGATCCAAATACAATATTTACAATTATCCAAATTACAACATAATTCATAAGTCTCCAAATGTCATAACTACATGTATCTAGACTTAGGCAAAATAACATGAACAAATATTACATAAATCTCATCCTAACAACATATACAATGTTCATGCCCTAAGTCTAGCCTAGGCCCAATGGCCATCAAAATGAAAAATGTATAAAGTCCTCCAACGACTCATCCTACGGGCTTCTTGCCCGCCGTTCCTGCACCATTGCTACCTCCTGAAATAAAGCCCCCAAGATGGGGTGAGATATACGAATATATCTCAGTAACCCAGAGGTTCCGGAGAAAACTCCGTTTAATGGCTCACTTCGATACATATAAATAATATAAAATAACATCTTGAAAACAGGATATAGCAAGGGATTTAGAGAAACTGGGGAACATAGGGATACAAAATACGACGAAGCTGGAATGGTCGCTACCAATACCACGCAACGTCCTGCCTAATGGTTCGACATATAAGCCTACGGGTCTAAACCAAGGCGTGTTCCTAGAACATCCAACCAAGGCACCCCTCCCATCCCTATACACCTGAGACTTCCTAGTGTGCTCCTATCCAGATCACGCACCACGACCCTAGGTCAACTGGAACTCCCTCTCGGAGACCTATCCAGTGGAAGTCCGAAACGTCCGAAGGCAAACTGTCTACTGGCCAGAGACTCGGTATATCCAGTGTACCACTAACATACATAATAAATGCATGATCGTGTTATTCTACATTACTTACATACACTTCCTAACATCACCCTCAACGGGCATGGTGGAACACACAAGGGGATCAAGCCCCAGTACCAAGAGGTTACCTGTTTAGTCCTCTTCACTTAGCTCCCAATAATATATTCTCCGAGCTCTTTATACAACAGAAATGCCTACACAGAGGGCATTCCCAATTACTTAAAATTCATACAACACATGCAAGTCATCAATTACACAAGCATGGTTCCAATTACTTACCTCAATCCCACTTGGTCTAGGACCAAGGGCAATCCATCAAACTCACAGTTCGAGGTTCAAATCAAAGTACGATAACCTACAAAAACCATGTATGAATCATGAATACATGGCAATTCTATCATAACACGAAAAACGTCAAAAACCTGTCCTACACCATGTAGGTTTTGCCAAGGTAGGCTTGTTTTACAATTTATTTTTCTAAATTTTCTTTATCATTTTCTTAGGCATCCTTAGGTTACCAAAATGCCATATCAAGTGCCACTTTTATTTTTCGTCATTAGAACGTTGTATTGCCTAATATTTTGCTCTAGGTCCAATTAACCACTCAACACTACCAATTATTTTTCCATTGGTTTTCCAACCTTCCAACCACCACACAACCCATCTAACTACCATACAATTATACAACACATCATCCAATTAATTTTTCAACATTTATTCCCCTCTTTTTCCCTTAATGGCCGAAATTCAACATAGCCCACACCAAAGGATTTTCAATCAATTCCAACTATTCCTCACCTCATACAATCCCATTATAACATCATTTAATCATACAACAACTCACGAACACAATCCTAACACCATTCCAAAACCCAAAGTCATGGCACCATCAAATTTTTCTAAGTTAAAAATCATATTTTTCACCAATAATTTTCATTGCATTTATATCTCTAACACATCATTCTAAGACATTATCATCTAATACACATTTTCCATTTGAGCTCTCTAAGAACACAATTCATCAAAGACAAGCTTAGGGTTCATAAATTCAAATCCATGAATCAACCATCAAAAGGTGAAGAAACTTACTCATAATTACGTCACAAGGCTCCTCCAAGCACCCCACAAGCAATGGCTTAAGGAATCAACCTCAAAATCACAAATCCTCCAATAATTTCATGGCTGCAAATGCCTCTTTTCTCACAATAGAGAGGGTTTCAAGGGAAACTAATCGGTGGAACGGGTTCGGGTGGTCGTTTCCATCAAATTTGAAGACAAGAATCGTCTGATTCGGTTAAGAATCGATGAAGTTATGGAGAAAGAAAGTTTCAAGCAAATTCTGGCCATGGAGGATGGTGGGTTCAGTTTTTGGAGAGAGAAAGGGAGGGGAAGATGATCATGAATAGTGTCTTGCCATGTGTCTTAAGTGATTTAAGTGGGGTGGGTCCCACCGCCACCTCACGCGATTTCAAACTAATTCGAATTTCCCTCCGATTCCTCTAAACGTCCATAAATCCACAACCTATTTAGAAACTATAATTTTTAACATTAACCATTGTCCTTTAATTACCCTTGATCAGATGAATCCTGAGTTTTCCGGTCGTTCGGAGAAAATGTTGTTTTAAGCTGTTACGCGCGCCGTAGGCACGCTTCCCCAAACTTACTAATTTCCTTCAATTTTCATCAGAAATCACATTTCCCAGTTCTATATACCATTTATAACTTGCATTCAAAACCTAGAGCTTGAAACTCAATCGGCACGCTTTACGGTGCAACTGTACCGCAATATTTTTATCCGATAAAAACACTATTCACTGAATTTTCTGAAACTTGCCTATCCACTCAATTTTTCGTTTTGAATCCATTTTCAGGGTTATTTTCCTCATTTGAGACCTCTTACTCGATTTTTGTCTTTCTAGGGTTGTGTGTGGCTATTTACCGTTTTACCCATTCTTTGTATTTCAGTCTAATTTCCAGAATTTTCACTAATCCATCCCTTTAATCCTCATTTAATATATTAATATATGATTTAGAAATTTGAGGTGTTATAGTAGCCCGGAACAGAAGAACTACATAGTTAAGCGTGCTTGACTTGGGGCAATTCTGGGATGGGTGACCTCTTAGGAAGTTTTCTCGAGAAGAGTGCGAGTGAGGACAAATCACGCTGAAAAGTCTCGTGTTAGTGTGTGGGGACAGTCGTTGATCCTTGCAAGTTGACAGGCGTTACAAGTGGTATCAGAGCAGGGCCTCTCTTCCAGTACGGTGTGGTTCGAGGACGAACCAGGCGGAAGCTGGTGGGCATGTAACATCCCGGGCGCTGACGAGGGCAGGGAGTGATCGCCGGTGCGAAAGGGCATGGACAAGGAGCGGCTCCTGGCAGGCTTCCAGCGACAGGGGTACATGAATGAATCGAATCAACACCCGAAAGAGAGGGATTCCAGAGACTGAGCTAGTATGGGACAGTACAGTTGGAAATGACTTACAAGAATTAATTGGTATTACCTATACTAACAAGATGCATCTACTTTTCGGTAGCCCGGAACAGAAGAACTGCATAGTTAAGCGTGCTTGACTTGTGGCAATTCTGGGATGGGTGACCTCTTGGGAAGTTTTCCTGGGAAGTGTGCGAGTGAGGACAAAGCACGCTGAAAAGTCTCGTGTTAGTGTGCGGGGACAGTCGTTGATCCTTGCAAGTTGACAGGCGTTACAAGTGGTATCAGAGCAGGGCCTCTCTTCCAGTACGGTGTGGTTCGAGGACGAACCAGGCGGAAGCTGGTGGGCATGTAACATCCCGGGCGCTGACGAGGGCAGAGAGTGATCGCCGGTGCGAAAGGGCATGGACAAGGAGAGGCTCCTGGCAGGCTTCCAGCGATAGGGGTACATGAATGAATCGAATCAACACCCGAAAGAGAGGGATTCCAGAGACTGAGCTAGTATGGGACAGTACAGTTGGAAATGACTTATAAGAATTAATTGGTATTACCTATACTAACAAGATGCATCTACTTTTCGGTAGCCCGGAACAGAAGAACTACATAGTTAAGCGTGCTTGACTTGTGGCAATTCTGGGATGGGTGACCTCTTGGGAAGTTTTCCTGGGAAGTGTGCGAGTGAGGACAAAACACGCTGAAAAGTCTCGTGTTAGTGTGCGGGGACAGTCGTTGATCCTTGCAAGTTGACAGGCGTTACAAGTGGTATCAGAGCAGGGCCTCTCTTCCAGTACGGTGTGGTTCGAGGACGAACCAGGCAGAAGCTGGTAGGCATGTAACATCCCGGGCGCTCACGAGGGCGGGGAGTGATCGCCGGTGCGAAATGGCATGGACAAGGAGCGGCTTCTGGCAGGCTTCCAGCGACGGGGGTACATGAATGAATCGAATCAACACCCGAAAGAGAGGGATTGCAGAGATTGAGCTGGTATGGGACAGTACAGTTGGGAATGGCTCATAAGAATTAATTGGTATTACCTATACTAACAAGATGCATCTACTTTTCGGTAGCCCGGAACAAAAGAACTCCATAGTTAAGCGTGCTTGACTTGGGGCAATTCTGGAATGGGTGACCTCTTGGAAAGTTTTTTCGAGAAGTGTGCGAGTGAAGACAAAGGCGTTATAGTACCTGCCTTTATTATTATACAGAGTGATCTGTCACCCCTTGTGGCATCTCTTCCATAGACCATTGTGAGTGTACAAATGAAAACCCTTTTTACCAACACAATACAAATAATACATTTGAGAAGCCAAATTGTATATTTACAAAAGGCAAAAAAGAGAGACTAAAACAACTTATCCAACCAAACAAATTTTATTGCATATTCTTCACTGAAAATGGAAAACTGGTTTTGACCACATAAACCAAACATGCCCTATATCTCTTTTGCGTGTTGTACTTTTTTCTTTTTTTAATACAATGCGTGTTGTACTTTATCTCTTGAGATTAACGTCAACAAGAACCTGTTGTGAGATCTGATATGCTTGCATCTGGAGACTCATCTCCCCTTTGAGAGTGATCAAATAGAATAATACTCCTAAAAAATCTACTGTTCATATTATTCTCCTTGTTGTTCACCTGGGTCTATCAGGCATCATCATGGTAGTGCCTGTAAGTTTGTTCAAAGCTGCTGAGAAAGTTCTTGGAAAACTTGCCTCTTTTCTGGATGAAAAGTATCAAATGTACTTGTCCTTTGAGGATGACTTCAACAAGCTCAAAAGCGACTTGACTACCATTTCAGCAGTTCTTCTTGATGCAGAAAAACAGCAAGAGAAGAGCCATTCCGTTCAGGATTGGTTGGTGAAGGTCCAAGATGCTCTACACGATGCAGAAGACCTTTTGGATGATCTAAAAGCTGAAGATTTGAGGCAGAAAGTGGAGGGTGAATGGTGCATGGTGACTGCGGCAAGAAGCATCATCTTCCTTAGTCGGATGGATGATAAAGTTAAGAAAATTCGAGGGAGAATATATGACATAGCTGAACAGAGAAGGGATCTTCATTTGCAGCAATTAGGTAGTGGTGTGGTTGATCCCCAGTGGCAGAGAGAGTACACACGTTCACGTGTGCATTTGGGAGCTATTGTTGGAAGAGAAGAAGATAAGAATGAGGTGATTGAAAGGTTATTTGATAGTAATTACAGTTATGAGAGTGTTTATGTTGTTCCTATTATGGGAATAGGGGGATTGGGAAAGACTGCACTTGCCCATTTGGTTTTTGATGATGATAGGGTTAAGAGGGGTTTTGATTTGAGGATTTGGGTAAATGTATCTGATGATCTGAATCCAGAAAGGATTATGCAGAAGAAAATTGTCAGAGCTATAAATGGTTCTGATCATAATGTTGCTGATATAAATACCTTGTCATGCCTGCAAGATAAAGTGAATGGGAATAAATTTTTACTTGTTCTGGATGATGTTTGGATTTGTAATAGGGTTAAATGGCTTGAACTGAAGAATTTGTTAGGAAAAGGTGCTAAAGGAAGCAGAATTCTAGTGACAACACGCTACAAAAACACCGCATTGGTCATGGGTAAGATTGGTTTGTATGAACTAGGTGCTTTGATTGCTGGTGATTGCTGGTCTTTGTTTGAGAAATGGGCATTTGGAGAGGGAGAAAATGCACATGCCCAGTATCCAAATCTTGAAAAAATTGGTCATGAGATAGTGAAAAAGTGTGGTGGAGTGCCTTTAGCAATACGCACCGTGGGAGGCTTACTATCAGGAAGCAAAGAGGAATCATATTGGTTGTATGTGAAAAATAGTGATACATGGGGGCGGATGGACCATATGCCTGAAAGGGAAGATGATATATTGTCAGTGCTCAAGTTAAGCTATGATCAATTGCCATCCCATTTGAAAGAATGCTTTGCATTTTGCTCCTTACTTCCTAAAGGCCAAGAATTTGATAAGCAAGATTTGATCCAATTATGGATGGCTCAAGGTTTCATTCATTCCTCTGGCGGAGATCAGCAATTAGAAGATGTTGGAAGTTGGTATGTTAATGACTTTGTATCTAGATCTATTTTTGATGTTGCACGTGAGAATCATAAAGCTGAAATAGTAAAGTGCAGGATGCATGATCTATTGCACGATCTTGCTAAATCAGTGGCAGGACACTTGATGGTTAACTCAGGTACTAATAACATGCATGAAACCACTAGGCATGTGTCATTTTGGGATACGTATCTCATTAAAGATCCAAGTTCAGTTCTCAAGTTACCAAAGTTGAGAACACTTCTTTGGCATACCAAGTTGGGACACTCTTCAGGTTCAGGATCCCATTTTCTTGCCCTTCTCTCTGGTTCAACTTACTTGCGCGTCTTGGATTTGAGCAACTCAGGGATAAAACATTTACCAAATAGCATTGGTAACATGAAACACCTGAGGTATCTAAATCTAAATGGTAACATTGAACTTTCGTCCCTTCCTGATTCCATTTGCAATCTGCATTCTCTAAGACTTTGAAGCTTTCTGGCTGCAGAGGAATTAGAGCCTTCCCTAAAAATTTCAGTTATTTAGTTTCACTTAGACATTTGGTAATAACCTCTCCTTATATATTTTTGCAACAACTTGGAAGCTGGACCTCCCTTCGGTGGTTAACAATTGAACACTGCCGAAATCTTGTGTCTTTGTCTGAAGTGACAAAGCACCTCATTCACCTTCGAACATTGCGTATCCTAAACTGTGGTAAATTAACTTCCTTGCCAAGTAGCTTGCAAAATTGCACTGCCCTTGAGAGTTTGGAAGTTGTGAACTGCCCCATGATGACATCCTTGGAGGTGTGCATGGAAGGACTATGTAGTTTTCGCTCTTTAACCATAAAGGGTCTTCCAAAGTTGTCACAGTTACCAGTGAAGCTTGAATGCTATCCGAGGAGTCTTCAGTATCTGTTCATCACAGATTGCCTTTGTCTTATGACACTGCCCGAATGCCTTGGGAATCTATCATCATTGATGCGTATCTACATTAAGTATTGCCCCAATCTGATGAATTTGCCATATGAGTTCTGTCACCTTACTTCTTTACAGGTTTTGCAAATTGATGGGTGTCCCCATTTAAGCACAAGATGCCTAAGAAATGTTGGCGACGATTGGCAACAGATAGCTCATGTACGAGAAATCTATGTCGACAGTGTCAAAATCTAAGTTCTTCGGGTAATTCAAGCTTTGAGTGACACAATATCCTAAGTTAAATAAGGAATATATAAATAAAAAAATCACAAATTTAACATCTTTTAGGATTTTCGGGTGAGATATGATATTTGATGCAAGTATCCCTAAGTGTGTAAGTGTGTAGAATAATATAAGTAAATAGAACATTATTTACTAAGAACAGTTTGTATGGTGAGAAATGTATCATCCTGTAAGAAATGTATATGTATGTGGAAAAAATGTATCAAGTATGTGTGTAAGAAATGTATGATGTATGTGTAAGAAATTGTATAATGTAAAATGGCTTGGATTGAATTAGCTTTTCGGTTTTTGCTTTGATTTCTTTATGAGGCGGTAAATTTACCTCAATTCCAAATCGAAACTACTGAAATAGAACTTAGACAACGCCACAGCAGCATCTCTTGAATTTATTTTTGGTTTTTTGACGATTTATTTTCTACCAATATTACACCTTACTTCTAGAGGTGAATATACATTCGGCTACCGGTTAAAGTGGTCTACCATTTAACCTATTTAAAGGCCTATCTAATTTGGTAAAAAGACTAGGTTCAGGCTTACCAAGATTGCATATTTGAATATGAGATTAATGTTTCTTATATTATAAGAGATAAATTTTATCTTATACACATACATAAAAGTGCGTGAGGCTTATATAAAGAGAAGAGAGAAAAAAAGAAAATATAAATTTTACACACTTTTATATGTGTAAGAGATAAATTTATCTTTTACAACATGAGAAAAATAAACTTATTAATTAATATCAATTCTACCTATCTTTTTTTCATTCTTTCTCATCTCTAACACCGGTGAGATTTTGATCCAACAGTGTTGGAGATGAGTAAATAAGGTAGGCACGAAAAAAGATAGGCATAATATCCTTAATCGACTCCATTCCAACACAGTTACATATGAAACTTAAGAGTAGAGAAAAAAGGTAAAAGATAGTTAAGATTCTGATCTAGGCATAATATCCTTAATCGACTCCATTCCAACACAGTTACATCTGAAACTTAAGAGTAGAGAAAAAAGGTAAAAGATAGTTAAGATTCTGATCTAACGGTATTAGAGATGGGTAGGTAGAGTATGGAAGAAAACAAGTAGGCATAATATCCTATCATGTGGTTTTTATTTAGCTATATTTGAGTATAGTATTAAATACATGTTTGCTTAAAATTCTAACTTGGTTTATTTTGACTTGTAATCTTTGTAAGGTATGTAACGAACCGAAATTATTTCAAAAATAAAGATATCGCCACCAATTTTATTTAATTTGAGAAAAATTGCAAAAAAATAATTTATTTGGCAAATTGATCTTGAAATATCAAGGTTTGGTAGTTTGGCTAAGTATAGAGAAGGGTGGAAACTTAATCTCAATGCACATATAATACATCCATTTAAAAATGGGTAATTATAGTTGGTTGTGCAAATTGTTAATAATTTAAAAATATTTGTTTAACCCTCAAATAATATGAGAACCAAGATTATTTAAAAAACTAAATTATAAAACATTTTATTTTGAGCTTGACGAGTAAAATTCCATTCCAACGTATCATCCAATGCAATGAATAACTCAAAGCTATGTCGTTCTTCAAAAGGATTTGTGTTTTTGTTAAATTTAAAATATTTTAGAGTTAAACCATATTGCACAGGTTATAAGATATCATGACTATATGTATACCTTTATGAAGCATATTATAACACCTCGTGTTTCTAAATCGTATAATTACATATGGAAATGTAGATTAAGGGGTAGGATTAGTGAAAATTCTGAATTTAGAACCAAAACACATAAAAGGGTAAAACGATAATTCGTCAAACACGTAATCCTAGGAAAGAAAATTTGAGTAGAAGGTTTCAAATGGGAAAACTAATCCTGGAAATGGATTCAGACGAAAAATTGAGTGGTTAGGCAATGTAACAGCCCGTTACGTACCGGTATTGTTAACATTAATTATGATATTAAGCGCAGTTACAATCACAGCAGTTCATTTATAAAAACGAGAATAAATTTTTTCCGACTATTACGCGAGCATTTAAATCATAAAAAGGCGTAATAATTAAAAGCTGTGACCGTAACCGTAAACTCTTGCGGAAGACTTATTTAAACTGTTTTTATCACTTACGTTACTTATTATAAGTTACTAAGGAGTTCCCATAAACTCACTTAGCCAATTTCCAACTTTACGTTTTATACCAATTCGAACATGTTACACTCTAAGTTTTTCTGCGACCAAACCGATCGCAACCAACCCTACTTCTCAGATTATATCTTTGTGTTACTTAATTCCCTTTTTAACAAGCTAAAATACGCTCAATTCGGAGCTCATTTGCTCCGGTTATCGCCGTTTGAAGTTGGATAAGCGATTAGCCCAAACAACCCCAAAAACAGCTCCAAACCACTCACATTTCTCGAATTACTGCACTCAATCCACTCAACCATTTGCCCTCAAATTTTTATCCTACAAACTAGGCACCTCAAACTTCATTTTGATATATCACACGCTCAATTTGACCGAGAAACGAAGCGGGAATTAATTTCCCAAATCCGGTCCAGAATCTGCCTCAGGTGCAGGGGCACATGGGCAGTCCGTGTTTCTCTATTTTTTTCAGGCCGAAGATCAACCCAGATTTTCCTCAAATTTGGACACAAGGTAGAGGAAATCTCAACCTTCAAAATGGCGTATGGCACGTCCCTAGGGGACTTCTATGGAGGGAGATATGCTCTCCCGAAGTTCGCCTAAAATCTGCCAATTCTACAGAAAATTCGCCAGAGTTTCCTTTGTTTTTCCAATAATCCCAAATTTGTAAAAGATCATTTAACCTCAATTGTACCTAATAAACACATGATAATACAGTAATAATCCAATGGGTGGCACACACAAGGACCAACAACGCCTTGGGGCACTTACAACCCAATCCAGTTTATAGTTATTAAACATAGAGTCCATATTAATCATTCTTAAGTAGTTGCAATCACTAACACCTTTTTCATGCATATTTCCATCATACATATTATCATAACCTAAGATAAGCCTAAGGCCCTTCCATCATAGTTAGACATGCATCAATACTATTACAATATGGCTTTACAAATTACAACTTGAAACTAAAACTTCAAATTACATTCTTCTAAAATTTCAACTTAATTAAAAGACAACATAACCAAATACATCACTACTAGACTTAGGCAAAATGGCATGAACAAGATGCTAATGAAGCTACTAATAAATACAAATGACATGTTCATGCCCTAAGTCTACCCTAGGCCACACGGCCAACAAAATGCAAAATAAGAAACGCTCCATCGCTCACTCTGCGGGCCTCTTGCCCGAGGCTCCTGCTCCACTGCTACCTCCTGAAATAAATGCCCCGAGACGGGGTGAGATATACGAATATATCTCAGTAACCAAGAGGTTCTGGAGAAAACTCCACCCAATGGTTCACTTCGATGCATATCAATAGAATACAACAACCACTTGAAAACGGGATATAGCAAGGGATTTAGAGAATGGGGAATATAAAGAAAACAAAATACGACGATACGGGATGGTAACCCCAATTCCACGTACGCCCTCGGCATATATAAGCCTATGGGTATCATCCAAGGTGTGTTCACAGAAACCACAACCATGATGCCCAAACCAACCAAAACGCCAAAGACATTCCTAGTGTGCTCCTACCCGGATCACACACCATGACACGCAGTCAACTGGAACTCCCTCCTGGAGACCTATCCAGCGGAAGTCCGAAAATGCCCGAAGGCTAATAAAAACTGTCTACTGGCCAGAGACTCGGTACTGCAGTACCCATAGCAATAATGCATGCTCATGTGTTCTATACTATTCATACACACTTCCTACCGTTGCCATCAACTGGCAAGGTGGAACAGAAAAGGGGAACAAGCCCCAGTACCAAGAGGTTACCTTAATTCGTGTTTCCACAAGCTCCGCAGCAGCTTATCCCTCAACTCGGTACACAGCGGAATGCCTACACAGAGGACATTCCCAATCACTCTCAGTTCAACCCATACGTGTTAATTTATAATTACACATGCAATGAACCAATTTCTTACCTCAATCCACTTGGTCCCGGACCAAGGGCAATTCACTGATTCAAGATTCGGGATTCAGGTCGACGTACGGCAACCTATACAATAACGTACATCCATCAGTACTCGTCAAATAGTATCAAAACGCAAAAACACAAAAATCCTCCCCATCCTCCCTTGATGGTTCGGCCATTGTAGTGTAAATGTGAGATTTATTTTTCTAAATTTTCTTTCTCATTTTGTTACGTCTCATTAGGTTGTCAATAGGCCAGTTCAAGTGCTGGTTCGTCATTTTCGCGTCGAATTACATCAAAACGCGAAAATCGCCAAATCACCCATTTTCCCTTTGGAGGTTCGGCCATGTAGGTGTAAATTTGAGATTTATTTTCCTAAATTTTCTTTCTCATTTTATAACACTCCCTTAGGTTGTTTAGAGGCTAGTTCAATCGTCGTTTTTCCGTTTTTCGACATTTACGCATCGTTTTGCGAAATATTTCATTCTGGGCTCATTTAGGTCTCTAACACAATTCATTTTTTCCATTGATTCAAACACTCTCCAAGCACAACACAACCCATCTAAGCACCATATAACTACACAAATCATTATCCAAATCATTTTTCAACATCAATTCCTCAATCTTTCCTCAAAGAATCGAATTTTAACCTATGGCATTCCAAGGAATTTCCATACAACTTTAATCATTCCAACCATCATACAACCTATTATATCATCATACCATCATGCCACCATCATCAAACAAGTCTCAACACCAAAATTCACAAATTCCAAAATCATGATCATCAATTTTTTCTAAGTTAAAAATCATCACATTTCACTTAAAATTTTCATTGCATTTCTAGCATTACTACATCATTCTAACACATTATCATCTAATACACATTTTCAAATTGAGCTCTCTAACATCACTATTCATCATATCAAAGTTTAGGTTTTCAAAATCAAATCATCACCATCAACCATTTAAAATGCAAGAACACTCACCCAAACGGAAGGTATAGACTCCTCCTAAGCATACTCCACCATTGGAGCATTTAAAAGCTCCAAGAACACCAAATCTACCTTCAAAACCGCGGCTGTAATAGGGCAAGATCTCCTCACACACGCGATTTCAAGGTTCAAGAGTGGTACCAATGTGTTTAGGAGGTGTTTTCCAACAAGTTTCAAGACAAAAATCGTTGGATTCGGTGTAGAAATGACCAAGTTATGGAAGGAAGAAAGCTTGACCAATCCTTGGCCATGGTGGCTGCTGCGCGCGGGAGAGAAGAGAGGGAGGAGAGAGAAAATGTCATGAAAATGTGACTTTTAAGTCACTTAAACCACATGTGGGTCCCATATGCGATTTAACTCTAAGTAAATCACTAATTTCAACCATAAATTCATGACCTACGTATTTTTCTTGTTCATGTCATATTTTTGTTTCCCTAAAATACTGATAAAATTTTCACGCTTATCGGTACAATTATACCGCAGTATTTTTACACCGAAAAATCACTATTCATCAATTTTTCCCAAAATGACTCAATTCCATCAAATTTCATCAAAATTATATTTCCTAACTCAACAAACCATTTATAACTCATATTTGAAACCTAGAGCTCAAAATTCAAATGACACGTTTTACGGTGAAATTGTAACGCGGTATTTTTACCCGCGAAAAACACTATTCACTGATTTTTCTGAAACTTGCCTGTCCACTCAATTTTTCGTTCTGAATCCATTTCCAGGGTTATTTTTACCATCTGAGACCTTCTACTCAATTTTTATCTTCCTAGGGTTGCGTGTTGGCTAATTACCGTTTTGCCCTTTCTTTGTATTTTGGCCTAATCTTTTGGATTTTCACTAATCCATCACTTGATTGCTCACTTAATATTTTAATTACTTGATTTAAAATTGTGAGGTGTTATAGGCAAGTTTATGGAAAAATGATGAATAGTGTTTTTACTAGGTAAAAACATCGCGGTACAGTTGCACCGTAAAGCGTGCCGAATGAATTTTGAGCTCTAGTTTTGGAAGTAAGTTATAAATGATACATAGGACTAGGAAATATGATTTTTGGTGAAAATTGATGGAATTAGGGTTTTTGGGGAAGAGTACCCACAACGCGCATAACAACTTAAAATTGTGATTTCTCCGAACGACTGGAAAATTTCGGATCCATCTGATCAAGGACAATGGTTAATGTTAAAAATTAGAGTTTCTAAATAGTTTAAGAATTTATGGACGTTTACTAGAATAATCGGGAGATTTGAATTAGTTTGAATCGTGTGAGGTGGCGGTGGGACCCACCCCACTTAAGTTATAAGATGACAACATAGCAAAGGCCACTATTCATCATCTTTTTCCCCTTCTCTCTCCTTGAACCCGCGGCTTCCATAGGATTTGGGCAAGTTTTGCTCCAAATTTTATTTCCCTCCAAACTCCCTCAATACTCACTCAAAATCAACAATGTACTACATCGATGCTGGCGCTTATCTTTATTTTGATCAAAGTACAGATTTTTCTTTGGATTTTTTCATTCTATCTATTCATTGAATAAGTGATAAGGACATTCTAAACACAACCATGGTAGTTTTAAGGCTTGAAACCCACTAAATTGTGAGAAAAACCCCACCCATGTCCGTGGCCAAGTGAGGAGTTTTTGAAGTTCTTGGGTTGTTTGATCAAGCCATTGCTTGGATATGGCTTGGAAGAGTACTAGGCCTTACTTGTGGGTAAGTTTCGACACATTTCATTGGTTGATTCATTAGATTTGAATTTTGTGACCTAGATCTTGCATGCTTGGATTGATATGGTTAGAGAGCTCAAATTGAAAGTGTGTATTAGATAAAAGTGGCTTAGAATGATGTTTTATAGTGATTGAACTCATAAAAATTATTGAGGAATTGATTGGTAACTTAGGCAAATTTTGATGTGGGAATGCATGACTTTATGAAAATTGACATGTTGTAGGATTGTGTAATTGAGTTATGGAGTATTTGTATGAGTTAAATATATGATTGTATGATGTGTGGAAGTGTTGAAATGAATCAAAAGTCCCTAGGTATCCAAGCATGTGGAATTCGGCCATTTGAGGGGTTATAAGGTTGGATGATGTAAAAATTGTGTAATTGGTGTGGTGTGATTGTGAATTGTGTTTAAATAGGTTATATGTTGGTGTGATGTAGTTGAATTGGAAGGAAAATTATTGGTTGTGTGTGAGTGTGCGTATTCGGCCATAATGGCATAAATTAGGGAAAATGGTGCTATGATGGTATTAGATGGAATTAAGGGCTTGAATTGGTGTTGTGGTAAGCTTAGGAAGCTAGTGGGAACTTGAAATAAAATTAAGAACATGGTTGGTAATTTTGGGCCACTTAGCCGAATTGTGATATGTGTGGGTGGGCTTGTGGTACTTGTAATTTTGGTTGGTTGCACCTTGTGTTGATGATCATTGATCATTGTAGGTTGCCTCCAACGAACGTAAACTTGGAGCATTGAGCTTGGTGGGTTGCCTTTGGTCCTTGACCAAAAGGATTATGATAAGTGATTGTGTAAAGATGCATGAGTGCTTGAATAATCATGTGTATGCTTTTATTTGGTTATAATTGAAATGTGAATGACCTATGTGTAGGCATTTCTTGTTGGACCAAGCTCGGTGACATATTGCATTGGAGCTACCTAGAGAGAGTTTTCATCAGGTAATCCTTTGGTACCGGGGTTAATCTCTGTTTGTGCTCCACCATGCCCTTGGGGGTAGTGGTTGGAGGTGATATTGATAATGTATTATAACATGCTCATGCATATATGTAAGTATAGTGGGTACATAGGATGTACCGTGTCTCTGTCCAGTTGACTGTTGCCTTTGGACATTACGGACTTCCACTGGATAGGTCTCCGTGAGGGAGTTCTAGTTGACCTGGGATCATGGAGTTGTTATCCGTTGAGGAGCACTCTAGGAAAGTCTCGGGTGTATATGGATGGAGGGTGCCTTGGTTGATGTTCTGGAAAAACTTCCTTAGATGAGAACCCATAGGCTATATGTCGAGGCCAATAGGCCAGATGTTGCGTGGCTTTGACATTGACCATTCCAGCTTCATCGTATTTTTACTCCCTACATATCCCTACTTCACTAAATCTCTTGCTTTATCCCTCTTTGGTTGTTGTAATATGTTATTGATTTACATCTGCGTGAGCCATGGGGCGGAGTAATCTCCAGAACCTCTGGGTTACTGAGATATATTCATATATCTCACCCTGTTTTGGGGACTTTATTTCAGGTAGTAGTAGTGGGGCAGGAACTGTGGGCAAGAGGCTCGTAGGATGAACATGTGGACATAGAGCTTATTTTGCATTTTGAGGCCACTTGGCCTAGGCTAGACTTAGGGCATGAACATTGTATATGGATTTCGATTTAGGCATATTGTCATATTTGTTCATGCCATCTTTTTGCCTAAGTCTAGTTGTACATCTGTTATGTTTTATTTTGAGGTTATTTCATTATGTTGTAATTGAAGGATTTATTGTATTATGTTGTAATTGGAGGCTTGTTATTGTATTATTGGACCTTGTGTAATATTGAAGCATGCAATATGATGAAAGAGCAATATGCCTATTTTAGGTTATGAATATGTGTATGTTTAAAGAATGCATGCAATTGGATCAAAGTGATTGAAATGGTTTAAGTTTTACAATAAGTAATGAAAAGGTAAAGTAAGGAAATTGATATAAACTGTTATGGGTTGTAAGAGCACCAAGGAATTGCTGGTCCTAGTGTGCCACCCTTGGATATTAAGTACCATTGATGATACATAACACACTTTTTATAAAGTGGGATAAGTTGAATAAACAAAGATGCCGTCGAATTTTCTAGAAAATGACAGATTTTGGGTGAAATTTAGGAGAGAATATCTCCCTTCACAGAAGTCCAATAGAGACGTTCCATACACCATTTTGAAGATTGAGATGTCAACTACATTGTGTCAAAATTCGGTAACCATTGGAGTTGTACGCAGACCTTTGGAGGCGTTTGAATAGGGACTATTCCGAATTGCCCTACACATAGGTGTCGGGTGCTATTTTTGGGGAATTTATTCCCACCTCAATTCTTGGTCAAATTAGGCCCATGATATGTAAAGTTGAAGCTTGAGATGTCTAATTTACTGTATAAAAATTTGAGAGCATAATTGTAACAGCCCGTTGTACACCGGTATTGTTAACATTAATATGATATTAAGCGCAGTTACAATCACAACAATTCATTTATAAAAATGCGAATAAAATTTTTCCTTACTTTTACGCGATCATTTAAAACAATAAAAAGCGTAATAATTAAAAAGCTGTGACCGTAACTGAAAACTTTTACGGAATACTTATTTTAACTACTTTTACTTCTTACTTTACTTATTATAAGTTACTAAGGGGTCCCCATAAACCCACTTAGCCAATTACTCAATTTTACGTTTTTACTTATTTGAACATGGTTCACTCATTAATTTTCTACGAACACACCGTTCACAACCAGACCTTCTTCTCAGATTATATTTTTTTCTTACTTAATTTCCTTTCCAACAAGCTATTACACGCTCAATTCGGAGCTCGTTTGCTCCGGCTATCGCCGTTTGAAGTTGGATAAGCAAAATGGTCAACCAACCCCAAAACAGCTCAAAACAACTCTCACTCCACAACTTACTGCAGTCAATCCTCTCATCCAATTATTCTCAAAATTTTATGCTACAAACTAGAAACCTCAAGCTTGGATTTGATATATCACACTCTTAATTTGACTGAGAAAAGAAGTGGGAATTAATATCCCAAAAACTGCCAGAAACAGCCCCTGCATAAGGGGGTTCTGGACAGTTCGAACTCAATAAATTCCACAGGACATCGTTCAACCCAGAACTGGCTCATATTTTAACACCACATAGGGGACATCTCAAGCTTCAAAATGGCGTATGGCACGTCCCTATCGGAAATCTGTGGAGGGAGATATTTTCTCCCGAAGTTCACCTAAATATGCCAATTCTACAGAAAATTCGCCAGGGTTTCCTTTGTTTTTCCATAAATCCCCAAATTTGTACAAGCTCATTTATGCCTCAAATGTACCTAATAATCACATATTAATCCAGTAATAATCCAATGGGTGGCACGCACAAGGACCAACAACGCCTTGGGGCACTTACAACCCAATCCAGTTTATATTTATTACACAGTTTATACTATAGGGCTCACATTATAATCCTTACTTGTTTCAATCACAAAGGTCCCCTTCACATGTAGTTTCACAATATAAGCATATAATCATAACTCTAACATAGGCCTAAAGTCCTTCCATCTTAGGACATCATGCATCTCTTTTACATTTACGACATATACTTAAATATTACAACTTAAGACATCAATTACAAATTTAAACATAAGTTCAAATGATACAAACTACTAAACTTAGGCATGTCAACATGGACAAATATGCCAAATACTGAAAATGCTCTTCTATCACTCTACGGGCCTCTTGCCCGCTGCTCCAACGCCACTGCTATATCCTGAAATAAATTCCCCGAGACGGGGTGAGATATACGAATATATCTCAGTAACCCAGAGGTTATGGAGAAAACTCTGTCCAATGGTTCACTTCGATGCATATAAGTAGAATAAAACAACCACTTTGAAAACGGGATATAGCAAGGGATTTAGAGAAACTGGGGAACATCAGGATACAAAATACGATGATGCGGGATGGTAGCTACCAATACCACGCACGCCCTGGCCATATATAAGCCTATGAGTCTCATCCAAGGTGTGTTCAAATAACCACAACCAAGGTACCCCTTCCATCCATAACACCTGAGACATTCCTAGTGTGCTCCTATCCGGATCACACACCACGACCCTCGGTCAACTGGAACTCCCTCTCGGAGACCTATCCAGTGGAAGTCCGCAGTGCCCGCAGGCTAAACTAGTCTACTGGCCAGAGACTCGGTACATAAGTACCCACTGTGATATATGCATGCATGCCAATGTTGTTCTACACTACTCATACACACTTCCTACCGTTGCCATCAACTGGAAAGGTGGAACAAAAAAGGGGAACAAGCCCCAGTACCAAGAGGTTATCTTAAATAGTTTTCTCACTTAGCTCCGCAGCAGCTTAAGTTCCAAGTCTGCTACTCAACAGAACGCCTACACATAGGACGTTCCCACTTACTCAAAGTTCACAAAATGCATGCCAATTCTCAATTTCACATGCAAAATACAATCACTTACCTCAATCCACTTGGTCCAGGACCAAGGGCAATTCACTGTTCAGGATTCAAGTCGACGTACGACAACCTATACAACCATGTACAGCCGTCAGTATGCGTCAGTTTACGTCAAAACGCGAAAAAACACAAAAATCCTTCCCATCACCATGATGGTTCGGCCATAGTAGTGTTAATTTGAGATTTATTTTTCTAAATTTTCTTTCTCATTTTATTACGCATCCTTAGGTTGCCATGAGGTTAGTTCAAGTGCCGTTTTTCCGTTTTACGACTCTTACGCATCGGTTTGCTTAATAATTCACTCTAGGTCAATTCAACACTTAACACTTCCAATTATTTTTCTATTGGTTTTCCAACTTTCCAACCTTTACACAACCCATCTAGTTACCATTTAATTACACAAAACATCACTCCACTTATTTTTCCAACACAATTCCTTATTTTTCTCAATATGACCGAATTATGCCCTATAGAATCCCTAAAGGATTTCTTTGAATTTTCAACCATTCCACATCTAATACAACCTCATATTATCAACATACAATCATTCAACAACTCACCAATCAAAGCCCAACAAAATTTCAAAATCCAAAGTCATGACATTTCTCAAAATTTCTAAGTTAAAATCCATATTTTCCACTAAATTTTTCATGGCATTTCTAGCTTTAATACATCATTCTAAGGCACTATCATCTAATACACATTTTTCATTTGAGCTCTCTAACATCACAAATCATAAAATCCCCCTTTAGGGTTCAACATTTAATCACAAGAATCAACCGTTTAAAATGCAAAAACACTCACCCAATTGGAAGGTATAAGACTCCTCCTAAGCATACTCCACCATTGGAGCATTTAAAAGCTCCAAGAACACAAAATTCCTCACCAAAACTGCAACTGAAACAAGACTGTATCTCCTCACACGCACGGTTTCAAGGCTCAAGAGTGGTACCAATGTGTTTAGGAGGTGTTTTCCATCAAGATTCAAGACAAAAATCGTTGGATTCAGTGGAGGAACGACTAAGTTATGGATCAAAAAAAAATTTGCATGAAGAAGGGGGAGGAGAGGGCTATTGTGCGGGTTTGGGGAGAGAGAAAGAAGGGAGGAGATGATGACTAGTAAAGAAATGAGGTGGACATAAGTGGTTTTAAGTGGGGTGGGTCCCACGCCACCTCACGCGATCTAAAACTCGTCCGAACTTTCATTAAACGTCTGTAAATTCAAAACCTATTTAGAAATTCTAATTTTTAACATTAACTGTTCTCCTTTAATTATGCTTGATCAGATGAATCCAGAGTTTTTCGGTCGTTCGGAGAAAACACTGCTTTAAGTTGTTGCGCGCGCGATTGGCACGCTTCCCCAAACTGACTTAATTCCATCAAATATTATCAGAAATCATATTTCCTAGTTCTATAGACCAATTATAACTCATATTTGAAACCTAGAGCTCAAAACTCAACTGACACATTTTACGGTGCAATCGTACCGCGGTATTTTTACTCGCGAAAAACACTATTCACTGATTTTTCTGAAACTTGCCTAACCACTAAATTTTTCGTTCTGAACCCATTTCCAGGGTTATTTTTATCATCTGAGACCTTCTACTCAATTTCTTATCTTCCTAGGGTTGTGTGTTGGCTAATTACCGTTTTGCCATTTCTTTGTATTTTGGTCTAATCTTCAGGATTTTCACTAATCCTTCACTTAAATACTCACTTAATATTTTAAATATTTAATTTAGAAATGTGAGGTGTTATAATAATCGTTGAAAGAGTAGAGGCTATTTGGAGCCTTATTTATGGTTGGCTGGCAGCTTTGCTTGTCCAACTTCAAACGGTGATAATCAGAGCAAACAAAAACTTTATGGAGCGTGTGATAGCTTGTTGGAAAGATAATTAAGTCTAGAATAACATATGAAAAGATGGTAGGTTCTTAGCAAGCGGATCTCTCGCAATATCTAGATTACTGAACCATGTTCAGTTGTGTAAAAATCGTAAAAGTGAGATTTATGCTAAGTGGATATATGGGAACCCCTTAGTGACTTGAGAGAAGCATTATATGATAGTTAGAAAATTAAATTAATTATTCCATATTTAATTTTCAGTTATGATCACAGCTTTTATTCATTACGTTTTATTATTGTTTTAAATGCTTACGTAATGAAAAGGAAAAATTTTACTCGCATTTTTATAAATGAACTGCTGTGATTGTAACTTCGCTTAATATCATAATCAATGTTAACAATACCAGTACGTAACAGGATGTTACACATATGATACTTGAGGATGGCAAACCATATCGTCAATTTCGCAAATTGTCGCGTGAATTAACAAGGTTTAAAATAGATTGATGAAACATACTTGGATTATAAAAAATTTGATAAAGCATTTTTTTTTTAAAATTAAATCTGCATTGCACGGAGCCTAAGATAGCACGACTATACAAAGACTCTTATGAAACATGCAACGTTGGGATGATAAAGCATACGATCAACATCGTCGATCGACGCGTGAATTACAAGAATTTTAAAACAAATTTAATAAAACTTATTTTGATGACAAATAAATTAATAAAGCAGACTCTATTTCAAAATTAAATCCACACTGCACAGAATCCAAGATAACATGTGTATACGAAGACTTTTATGATGTGTTCTGGAGGATGATGAGTTATACAATTAACGTTGTCAATTGTTGCGTGGATTAAAGGGAAATTAAAACAGATTTGTTGAAATATATTTGATAAAGCAATTCTGCTTCAAAATTAAACCTATATTTTGTAGAGTCTAAGCTAGTGGGGCTATACAAAGATCATTATGATATTGATAATGCTTGAGGATGACAAACTATAAAATCAACGCTATCAATTGACGTGGATTACAAGAAGCTGAAAACAGATTTATTAAAATATATTTAATAAAGCAATTCAACCTCAAAATTAAATCCACATTACACAGAGTCCAAGATAGACGAAGACTATTTACAAAAAAAAAATAAAAAAAGATAGACGAAGACTCTTATGAAACGTGCAACGTTAAGGATGGCAAGCCATACAATCCACGTTGTCGATCATTGCGTGGATTACAAAATTGCTAAAATAAATGCTTAGTTAAAAATAAATATTTTTCACTTTTTCAATTAATTTAACTAACATAATTATGTAAGACAAAATAAACATGTGAATTTACATAACTTGCAAATTTAAAATAAGACTATATTCTATAATTAAATCAACGGTAGCTAATAATTCACTAAAAATATAACAATATTTTTTAACAAAATTAAACATAATGTATAATACAAAAAAATAAGGGAAAAATAACTCTCCTACTACTCTTAGAGAGATATTTTCTCTCTCCTGCTCTAACATCAAAAGATGTGCTGAACCTTTTTTTTTCATTTCATGGGCTTCACTTTTTTTCTTGTGTTTGTTGCAGGTGATAAGTTTTCTCCAGCAGGAGAAACTTATCACCCAAACAATAAACACATGACTTTCCATCAAATTAATATCAAGTTACACAAATTTCTTTTCTAATTGAAGCGGCACAAATCCTCAAGACTCATTTTTAAACACAAAACAAATTCTCATCTTTTAATATATTAAACTAGACTCTTCTAGTTTTTCCATGAGACATCACAAGCCTCAATTGGAGTTATATGACTCTGGATATAACCATCGTAAACTAGACGTTCAAAACTATCAACAGACAGCGGACAGGGCCACCAAGTTCCCTCACTATTTTTGCAGCTAAGGACAATCCACAAATTAGTTTGCTCTCAAATTTTAAAAGGTTATAGTAGACACATTGATCTTTAATTTTATATATCATAAGCCTAATTTGGGTAAGGAATAAGTGAGATGTGGAATTTCAAAAATCTCAGACTGAGGTGAAATTCGCCTCTTATAGGCCATGAACATAAAGGAGAGAAACAAAAAAAAAAAAAAATTGTGCGGAACAGGCAACCTTTGCCCACCCTCAAGCATGTTCAATCCATGAATCATGCAATAGACATGTTAGGTCGGATTAATATTCCTGATCAAATGCGTTCTTGATCAATTCTTCAGACTTGAAGAACACAAGTCCTCCGATGGAAATCCACACCACCTTGTTGTCTTGTAAGAGAAGAACTCTTCTTCGAACACCTAATGCCTTTCAATGGAGGTCGCTAGACTCAAGAGAAGAGAGAAGGGTGAGTGGCGCCTACGGTGATCCCAAGAGAAGGAGAGATATCTGCCACAATGACGTGTGTGCTGGCTAAGGTTTCAGCGAAGAAAATTAAAAAATAAGAGTTACAAAAAATAAGTAATAAGGGTACTATATATGTGGTGTCTCATTAATGTAAAACTAGGTCAAATCATCGCCCTAATAATATCTCAATCTTATTAGGTAATTTCCTTAATTTTATCTAATCAATCCAATTAATTGGGTTCCCCAATTTCAGCCAATTAATTTATTTAATTGGTTTTCTTAATTTTGGTCAATCATTCAAATTGATTGGTTTCGAATCAATCTATTTGATTGGTTTCCTTTGTTTTCTCCATTTTCATTAAATCTAATTTAATGACCATATTTAATTTGAAATTTTAAATTCAAAATTCAAAATTAGAATTCAAATTAATTTTATTTAAATTCAAATTTCAAATTCGAAGTTCCAAATTAGAATTCAAATTAATTTTATTAATTTAACATTTTAAATTATTTATGTTACATCATGGATCCAATCCAACTTGGCCTATGATGCCACTTACCCTTTCTTGGCTCAACACGTGGGCTTTACCAACTTAGGCCCATTAACACTTATTGGGCCCAAACCACATATGCTAGAATTCAAGACAACTTAAAGTGTTTGTGTATGACCCATCAGGCCTAACATAGCCACTGACATAAATGGACTTGGGGAAATTAAGCCCAAATCATCTAATGACAACACAGAGCACTAGCAATGCTTTGTTGTCCCAGAGCTAGTTGAGTTCATCGAATGATCAACCTATGATGAGTCTCCAATTTATATTGTATTAAGCGTTAATATGAGCATGAAATTGATTTAAAAGTAATCAAATGTTATGAAAATTATAATTAAAGTGTTATTTTATTCTCAGAAATATTCTAATACAAATTCTTATATTTTGCAGTAATTTTCAACTCTATAAAAAGATATATTGGAGAGCTCAAGTGGATTTGTTTTTCTAAATCATGTAATTGATTGAAGATCTTATTGAAGATTCTCTTGAATATTTTTAAGGAAATTGTTTCCTTTAAATATAAAAGAGAAGATTTTAAAGATTTGATTAAAGATATGATTGGAGATTATAGTAAAGATTCCATTGAAGATATTATGATAAAATAAATGATATGGCTTAAGATTTAATGCAAGATCACACAAGAAAATAAAAAGATATGATTTCTTCTATAAAAAGAGGGCTGACACAATCAAGAGGAGAACTTTTGGAATAAAGGAGAATCAAGAGGAGGAATTATGTTGCGGAGTATTGGAGCACTGAAGAGTCAAGACAACATCACATCAATGGAGTCTTGGGGAATTATTTTCTTTCCAATTGTTTTTGAATTTAATATGCTAGGCTAAGTTTTTATGTAGTTAGGGGAAGATGAAACCCAATTGAATCTTTGTTCTATGAATAAATTGTCTCTGAATCTCTTTTTATATTTGAATGAATTTGTCTGTTTTTAATGCTTTCTATGAGTTTTCTCCTTATAGATTGATTTAGGAAAATAGTATGACAATAGGGATGTTGGTGCATGAACCTTGATTTGATAAATTCATCATAATCCTTGTGATCTAGGAATAGACATAGGGCAATTGTGCAATCTTTGAATTCTTGATTTTAATGCATGTTTTCTTTATGAACAACTGGAGAACTAGGATTCTTTCAAGATCACATAGAATTAGGGTAACAAGGAATTGAACCTTAATTAACTTAGAAAGAATTGATTGATATTATATTAAGAGCAAATTCTTGACTATTTAATTCTTAGCATAAAGAGAAAATTGGGGGAAGTCGAAACATTAACTACGCTCTTTCTCGATTTTCAAAATATTCATCTTTTTACTTTCTTGCTTTTAATTCTGAAATTGAATGCTATTGCTTGTTTTGAATTTCAATCTTTTCATCTCAAATTCGATTGTCCAACTAAATCGTTGTTAGCGAACTAGTGCTTGGAAACCAATCCTCGTGGGAACGATCTCGTACTTAGTATACTTTTATTACTTTTACTACCAGTGCACTTGCCGAAGTCGCAACAAGTTTTTGCTAGCCACTGACAAAAATGGGCTTGGGGTCATTAAGCCCAATCCATCTAATTACAACACAAAGCACTAGCAATGTTTTGTTGTCCTAGAGCTAGTTGAGTTCATTGAATGATCAACCTATTATACCTATTTGGTTACAATGTGAATTGTTCTTTTGTCTCGGTTATTCGTCCCATTGACCTAGGTCAAGGAAAACATATCAACCCCTGCAGTCTAGGGTTAGCTTTTGTCGAAACAGGGAATCTTCATTTACAGACTCTAAAGAGCGGGTTATCTCATGACTCCTTTACTATGCATAGATTCCCGGGTCCTGTAAATGTCATCCTGGTTTCACCGGTCTACGGATAACCTAATCTCTCACAGAGATTAACAAATTCCTTCAGCTTGTCACACTATCTTTGAGTCCTTAGGGCATGCCCAAGAGTATATCTACAAGTCTCCATATTTCAGGCAGACAAGATATACAATCAAAACAAGCCTTTAGGAGCACAAGTCTATGTGACAACATCATATTTAAGGAAAGACACACCCGAATAATAAGAGACATTACCTATTGATACTATATGTGAGATTTCCTTGTAGTGTCTCTTTGTGGGTCAGTTCAATGCGAGCTATTATCCACTAGGTCTACCCACGAGTCAGCTAAGACATCTCTATGTCTGTAGCTCACGAGGACTTTACCTTGCATATCCATGTAAGTAGCTGAGTCGTGCTAGTCTTATCCGAAATCACCAATGCCCATTCTCGGTATCTCTAGACTAGGAACATATTTCTGGCAATGGACGTGTGGTGTCATTGAGCCCTCATGATTGTGATCCCTATCACAGATCCTCAATGTGACTCCCGTTCCATTCCAAGGGCTTTATCCAGTTACTCATATTCAATATAAACATATAATATTTGAGACGTGCAATATGAAACAAGATAAAAAATTCTTTTATTAATAAAATTTATTCATAACAATAAAAAAGTACATGAGTCCATCTGAATCTTAGATTGTCTCTAGGACACCTATATACTAACAATCTCTCACTTGGCTTAGAGCCAATTGGACCGAAGTCTACATCCTAAAGCCTCATAATTACTTAATGTTTTCTCTGAGAAACTCTTTTCGTCAGAAAATTGCTAGGTTATCATTTGTGGGAACATAGTCTATCTTTACATCTATCTTATCAATGATTTCTCTAATAAGATGATATCTGCGGAGCACATGTTTTGATCTTTAATGAGACTTGGGTTCCTTTGCCTATGCAATAGCACCATTGTTGTCACAATATAACTGTATGGGCTCATTAACACTGGAAACCACCCCAAGTTTAGTGATAAACTTTTTGATCCACACCGTCTCCTTAGCTGCTTTTGAAGCCACTATATATTCAGCCTCTGTCGTTGAATTTGCTGTTGTCTGCTATTTGGAACTCTTCCAAGTCACTGCTCCACCACTTAAGGTGAATACTAACCTTGATTGTGATCTGCAGTCATTTTTTTCACTTTAGAAACTGGCATCAGTGAACCCTTTCACTGCTAGCTCATCAACTCTACTATAAACCAGAAACATATCCTAAGTCCTTCTCAAGTACTTAAGGATTGTTTTGACTACTGTTCGGTGACCCTATCTAAGGCTTTCTTGGTACCTGCTCATTATGCTTAAAGCATAAAAGACATTTGGTCTTGTACAGATCAATGCATACATGATGGATCCGATAGCTGAAGCGTACAGTATCTCACTCATGTGATCCTTCTCTTGTTGTGTCTTAAGACCATTCCTTCTGGATGTAAAACCAAGGTCCATACCTGATTTTGATGCATTGAGTCTATTTCAGACTTTATGACTTCAAGCCATTTAGAGGAGTCAACATCCTTGATTGCTTCCTTATAGCTACAAGGTTCGTCACCCTCAACGATTTGCTGATTCTCAATCACATAACCATACCTCTGAGGTGGTTGACTAACCCTAGTAGACCTAAGAAGTTATGTTTTTACTTCTCCGTTGGAGAACGTCGCGTGGGCTTTGAACTTCTTGTGGGCTTGGTGGCGGTGGAGGTTGACTAACCCTAGTAGACCTAACCATATTCATGTTCCTTAATCTGTTCTTGTGGGCTTTGAACTTCTTCAAGTTAAATTTTACTCCCACTAGCTACTTGATAAAGAAGATCCTTCACTAAGAACTCAACATTCTTGGACACAAATACTTTGTGATCATCAGTGAGTAAAAGTAGTATCCCTTAGGGTGTGCATGACAACCATTATATTCCCTACCACTGTTTCTGAAAAGAAACAATTCTTTTCTATTTTTGTGCCTTGGAACAGTTTCTCAGAAAAAAAATGTGTTTGATAATATGTTATATTTTTATTCCGAGAATGAGAATTGTGTTTGATAACATAACAAGTAATATAATAAAAAATAATTCCTATTAAATATAAAAAAATTTGAATAATCACTTTCATTGTCATATGGTGTGGTTGTGGTGGTGGCGGCGGCGAGGGGTGGCATGGTGGTGGCGGTGGCAGAAGCAGTACGATAGTGGTGGTGGCAGTAACGTGGTGATGATAGTGGTGGTGGTTGTGACGGCAGTGGTTGCGGCGATGATGGTAATAATGGTGACGGCGATGGTGGTAGTGGTGGGGATGGTGGCGGTGGAGGTGACGACAATGGTTGCGACAATGGAGGTAGGGATGGTGGTTGGTGGCGGGAACAATGGTAGCGGTGGCATGGTGGCAGTGGTTGTGATGGCATCATGGTGGCGGTGGCAGTGGTTGCGTCGGTGGTGGTAGGTGACAATGGTGGTGGTGGCAGCGGCAGTGGTGGCAATGGCGTGGTGATGGTAGTTGCGGGAGTGGTGTAATGGTGGTGGTGGTGGTTGGTGGCGGCGGCGGTGACAGTAGTGGCTGCGATGGTAGTGGTGGTTGTTGACAGTGGTGGTAATGGTAGCGGTGGCGTCGTGGTGGCGGTAGTGGTGGCGGTGGTGGTGGTGACAATGGCATGGTGATGGCGGCAGTGGCGGTGATGACAGTGGTTGCGATGATGGTGGTGGTGGTTGATGGCGGTAGTGATGATGGTGGTGGTGACGATGACGATGATAGTGGTGCTGGTGGTGGCGGCGGTGGTAGTTGTGGTGGTGGTGATGGTGGTAGTGATGGGTGGGGTTGGTGGTGATGGTGGCGGTGGCATCGTGGTGGTGGGGGTGGTGACGACGGCACTAATGGTACAACGACAGCGATGGCAATGGTGGCAGCGGTCGTGTCGAGATGATGGTAGTGGTGGTGGCAGTGATGATGGTAGAGGTGGAGAGTGATTGAGAGAGATAAGTGTTTCTCATTTTGTGCCCGGGAACAAAAAAGCAGAAATTTTCTGATTTTTTTTTTGTTCCTCAACACAAAAATTAAACCAGTTTATCCCGGGAATAAAAAAATAAACCAATTTTACCAAACGAGTTTTCTATCCATTTATGTTCTCAGGAACAAAAATTAAAAAAAAAATTGATTCCGAAAAGATTGTCATGCGCACCCTTAGTGCCTTTGGAATACCCCGCAAATAGATATTTAAAACTCTTAGCACTAAGCTTGTCTGATGTCAACGCTTTAACATATGCCAGAGATCCCCAAACCTTGAGGTAGCTCAAGTTTGGTCTCCTACCAGTCCATATCTCACATGGAGTGGTCTGAATAGATTTAGAAAGTATCCTATTCAGAAGGTATGCTGCAGTGCTTAAGGCATACCCCCAAAATAAATTTGGTAGTTCCGTCTCACTCATCATGGACCTAACCATGTCCAATCATGTTCAGTTCCTCCTTTTGGATACACCATTCTGGTGTGGCATGTAGGGTGCAGTAAGCTATGCGAGAATGCCATTCTCTTTTAGATAATCTTGAAACTCGTTGCTCATATATTTGTAACACCCTGTGTGCACCCGGTGTATTAAACATACGTATGGTAATAGCGCAACTAAATAAATGCAGAAGCTAACTTTTTCTTTCCAATTATGAACATATTAATTAACCAAGTTGATTTACTTATTCTTCTCAAAATAACGTCTGTATGTAAATTGCAATAAATAACTAACTGAATAACCTCATGACATAAATAGTATCAAGTCACGGAACTACAACATATAGACCGGACAACATCCTGATACATAGTACAACACAAGTCTGAGATAAATGTAACTTATACCAATGTGGCATGGACAACCCCCATGCTCACCAAATATAACAACATAACAATGACATGTCTCAAATAAAAAAGCCATCGAATAACAAGGCATGATATAAACCAATCATGTCAATAAAGTAGCATGTATAAATCAGCTTAACTCTGGCCTCCTGCCGCCAGAGGTCTTAACCTCAGAGGTACCTGTACCTAAAAATGTGCCCCACACGGGGTGAGATTTCTAACAAGAAATCTCAGTAAGATAAGGAGTCCTCAAGGACTCTTTCGCCCCAAGCTCACTTACAAGTATATAATAAGTTCAAAATGCTAAATACAATGCATGTTCATGTTCAGCAGTATAATCTCACCCTGTTTCCTAGAGACAATCTATTTTATCAGATGAACACCTTTTTCTATTTAGTATTTCATGATTAATAAATTTGAGCAACTTTATCTTTTATCATATTTATGTCTCGCCAATATTTCATTGTAAATATACGTTTAAAGATAAAGACCCTAGGAATAGAACAGGTGTACACTCGAGGATCTATGATAGGGATCATGATCATGAGGACTCGAGGACACTGAATGTCTATTACCTAAAATCTGTTCCTGGTCTTGAATCACCAAGAAAGGGTATTGGTGATCTCAATAAGACTAGTACGACATCATCTACTTGTATGGAGATACAAGGTAGGGACCTCATGGAATGCAGGCATGGTGATGCCTTAGCTGATGTCGTGGGTGGATCTGTTGGAGAACATATAGCACTGAACTGACCCCCTAGAGACTCCACAAGGATTCATTATGGAGAGTATCATTGGATTTGTAAAGTCTGTAAACGTTTGGTAATGCGGATCGTCCTAGACTTAAGGATGTCATCGAATACTGTGTCCTAGAGTTATACTTTGACTGTACAACTCTATTCACCTGAAAATGGGGAGAACAATGTACTCTTGGGTATTTCTCGAATACATGAGTATAGATAGACATGCCGAAAGGACTCACAATCCCCTATAAGGGATTAGTCGTTCACAAAGACCGGTAGGGCTTAGATGACTTCTAGTTGACTCGGGAATCTATGTATAGTAAGAAATCATGAAGAGTCATGATCTATCTTAGAGTCAATAGAAGAAGATTCCTAGTTCCTGTGAAATATTATATTTAGTCAATAAAGAGAGATGATACTCTATCCTTGCTCTCGACTAAATGTGACTGACGATGTGATGGATAATGCTGGCATGGTATCCAAATCAGAAAGGTAGATCACTTGATCAACTCAATTAGTTCTAGGGCTACAGAGCATTGCTAGTGTATCATGTAGTCATTAAATGGATTGAGCCTTTTTAAAGGAGTTTAACTGGTTCAAGATTATTTATGTCAGTAACTAATTGGGCCTAATGGGTCACACACAAAGGTTATTCCTTATTGCAAGTTATAGCAAGTTTTGACCAATAATAAGTTATTGGGCTTTGTCAAGACTATGAGTCAAGTTGGGTTGGAGTAGGGACTCCAAGCCCACTTGATCCATGCGCCCTTTTGGGGCATTAGTGGTGAAAGAGTTTTCTCCACTAATGGGCCTAAATATGATGGTAGGCCAAAGAGGCCTCGTGGCATGAATCCTAGTAAGTCAAAGAGTTGACTTGACCAAAATAAGGTTTGAGCAAATTTGAAATTTGAATTTTGAAATTTGAATTTTTGAAATTTGAATTTTTGAATTTTGAATTTTGAATTTTGAATTTTTGAAATTTGAAATTTGAAATTTGAATTTGAAATTTGAAATTTGAAATTTGAAATTTGAATTTGGATTTCGAATTCAAATTCAAATTACGAACTGGGATAAGATTGAATTTATATTTGAGTTTAAATTTCAAATTGGAATTTGAAATTTGAATTTGAAATTTAAATTCTATGAGGTTAGGTTGTTGAGGATAATTTAAAATTATTTAAAAGAATTATCTAATAGAGATTGGATGGAGATTCTCTCAACTGCTTTTTCATTTGAATTTAGAATTCAAATGAATACTGTTGCGACAAAATTTCTGAGGGAAAAAGAGGAAGAGGGGCGCCTATGTGGAGAGAGAAATCTTGACTGGATTTTGTATCAGATTTCATGGAACAAATGGATATGATCCATACTTGAATTTTGAATTCAAGTCATGAAGCTTCCAAAGGCTCCCAACAGTCTGGTCAGTTGTTAAGTGAGAGGATCAAGCAAAGAAAGATCCTCCCACCATTCAAATTTGCGCCTAACTAAATGGGGGGCTGATGCAGTTGATTAGACAATCAGAAAAACTTGATGCTCCCTCTCTCCTCTTAGGGTTCTAGGAAAAGTTCCAACCTTTCTTGTTCTCTCTCCTTTTTGCATCATCACATAGCCTCAAGACACCATTACAGTCTTGAGAAAGATAATCCAAACAATTGGTAGCCTCTTCCTTGCATGCGCTTAGCCAGCCACCAAGGATAAGGAGGGATCAAGGAGAAAGAGTTCTCGCTAGCAAGAAGGAGATAACCGTTTGGATCACCGTTGGAGGGCATCATCCTTTTCCGCCTACAATTAAAAAAGGTAATTCTGAAACCCCATATTGTTTCAACGTAAAGCATTCATACATGGGGTGTATAGATGGCCTATGCTTCCGCTGCGAAATTTTTTGTTTTTCCACCCATGTATGTGCCCCATAGTATGACTATGGTGCAGTTTTCGAACCTTCACATAACAATATACATATGAATGCTCAGCGAGCCAAATACGACAACTCATATCTCATGTGAAGTATGCAAGTGTGGTTCAACTGGCCAGGGAATATGATAGGGTTTATGCACGTCTGCTACCTACCTAACATGAGGGATGCTGCCTCATGCCTTGCACACCAGGGTTTCTGCCTGATCGTACAAGTACTAACATCACATTCATACATTAGATCAACAGGTATATCAACATATCTCAGGCATATATCGATGCATATCTCATTTTCATAAAGCATACCATGTATATAAACCACCTTTCCATGGAGGTCGATGGAACAAGCAACAAATCAATCCGAGGACCAGAAACTTCCCTGTCAAGCTAGCAACCTCAAGCTAAAAACCCTGGGTCACCAAACAGTAAGGTCACAGTCTGTTCATACCAGAAATATCATTAATATTCATAGCCCAAAGTTTCATTAAGGTCCTACATAGTGTTTAAGACTTCCCAACTTGTTTTAAGTGATTTTAGGCTCAAACTGCCAGAAGTATTCGAATACTCCTCGATAAGTATTCGAATACTTCGTGCTCCCAGAAAGTATCTCAATACTTTCACTAAAGTATTCGAATACGACAAAGTATCTGAATACTTTTACTACAGTATCTGAATACCACAAAGTATCTGAATACTTCCTGATAAGTATTCGAATACCACAAGTATCCCAATACTTTTACTAAGGTATCTGAATACTTCCATTCCTAGAAAAGTATCCCAATACCCCTTGATGAGTATTCGACTACCTCATGATGAGTATTTGAATACTTCACGAAAAGTATTCGAATACTTATCAGACAAAATGCAGAAACTCGTGCAGTTTCTGCATAATCTTCATTTTAAGGGTCCTCCAACGATTCTGAGTCCAATGTTTCCACAAATAGAAGTTCATTACCACTTATTATTTATAGATTAGCGACTCTTAACTTAAATGATCAAAGTTTCCCTTTTTAAAGACTCATACAAGCTAAATTCATGAAATTTCAAAGGAAGTGATCTTGGTTTACCTTAAGGCTTGTGAAAACAAAAAAAGGAAGTGACTTGGTGATTTCTATCTCACTCCATTGCGCAGTAAATGTGAGGCCACGAAAATGATCCACAAGCTTGTCCCTTTATACTAAAAGATGGCTTCTTGAAGCCTTAAATTACATATAAATGGCTCCACAACACCCAACCAAAATGACAGTAGCTGAAGCTCAGAAATGAGATGTCTTTCAACCTCCCAAGGCTTATGCGCACTCCACAATGGAGTTTTTGTGAAGAAATCAAGAGGAAAGGTGGCCTCTTGAAGGTTTCTATGGAGTAGGAAGGTGGAGACAAGGTGGAGCACAAAGACTGCTTTAAAATTTCACGTAGAGAGGTTAAGGTTTCTGACCTAGGTTAAAGTGTCATCCTATATATAGGTACACTTAACTTAATCCGTTGGTATTAGCTCTAATAGCTCCGCTAATCATTTTAATCTGAAACTTCATATTCTGAACCTATCCATATTTCTAGGATTTTTCATATTTTTATTATAATTTTCGCAGCACTTTGCCGATATGCGTTTTATACGCAGTCAATATTAGTCCTGACATCAAAACTCATTATTATGACTCCAAACTTGGTATTCTTAACCTAGATATTATTCTAGGAATATTCATATACTTATTATAATTTTTCAGAATACTTCTCCGGTACGCACTTATACCGCGAAGCGGAATCAGTATCAATACTTTTCATCAGAACATCGATTTAAGCATTACTTGTCCTTCTCAAAAATTATTCTAATCTTTCTATATTTATCCAAAGTCAATTATGGAATTATTTCTTAAATTCATAATCAAGTTATTTAATTTTCTAATTTAACGGTGCGAGTTCTTACAATATTCGCCACCACGATCTGATCGTAGTGTCTTAATCATCTTGCATCATTGTTTTTCTACATCACTCTTATACTCCTTGAACTTTTCAAAGGCCTCAAATTTATGTCTCATTAGTTATACATACTCAAATCTTGACTTATCATCAGTAAAGGTAATAAAGTAGGAATATCCACCTCTAGCCTCGACAGACATTGGACCACATACATTAAAGTGAATGGGTCCTAACAACTCACTAGCCCTATATTTCTCAAGACTTTTGGGCTTGATCCAAGTCATTTTTCCAGCTAGACAAGACTCACAAGGTCCATAGGATTCTAAATCCATGGAATCTAGGTATCCATTCGCATGTAGCCTAAACAGTCTTATTTCGTTTATGTGTCCTAGTCTACAATGCCAAAGATAAGATCGATTATCTATCCTAGGTTATTTCACATTCTGTTAAGGGTGAAACCCTTAAAAGGAGAAAGGAAAGGAAGATGAAGAGAAAAGAACTCTGATATTATTCAAGATGATTATGAAGAGTATCTCTTTACATGTATTTATACAATTCAACATTAACCAACTAATGTAACTAACAAATGCTATCTGTCCATACACGTGTAAGCCAATATTATTCACATGCTTCCTAAGCTAACACGTTTCAAACAACTAATACGTGTCTAAACTACTAACCACTAAGCCACATAATCAGCTAGAAGAACCGAATCCCTTCTCTCACGGTTTGATCTCCTTCGACTTGTAACATTCCCCTGCTCTTCACAAGTGACCTTGTCCTCAAGGTCAAGATTAGGATAGCAACGTTGCAAATCATCTCCCTTCTCCCAGGTGGCATCTTTAGGAACTGAGTGAGACCATTGAATTAAGAATTCACGAACTTGCTGGTTGTTAGAAGATACAACCCGTTCACTTAAGACAGCCAAAGGAACCTGTACAGGCTTGTTGTCAACAGCGAAGGAAGGCAGAGGATGGGGAGTCACTAGCTGAGTTCCTACGCAAGGCTTCAACTGTGAGACATGGAAAACAGGATGAATTTGACATCCTTGTGGTAGTTTCACTTCATATGCAGCAGGCCCCATTAAACGTGATACTTCAAATGGACAAAAAAATCTTTTACTGAGCTTATGATTAGCTCTTCGTTCCACAGTGACTTGACGATAAGGTTGTAAGCGGACCCATACCTGATCTCCCACTTGAAAAGATCTCTCCTTGTGGTGTTTGTCATACTGTATCTTCATCCGGTTCTGTGCTCTTTGTAAATGTAATTTCAGATGCTTCATTATATCATTGCGTTGCTGTAATATAGTATCAATGGCTTCTATTTTTATGAGTCCTCTTGGATAAAAAGGAATCAATGTTGGTGGCTTTCCAAAGACTGCTTGATACGGTGTCATAGCTATTGCAGAATGATTAGCTGAATTATAGTGGTATTGAGCCCAAGGCAAGAATTGAGACCATAATTGTGGTTGCTCAAAACAAAACGAGCGAAGATATTGTTCCAAATATCTATTGGTCACTTCGGTTTGTCCATCCGGTTGTGGATGGCAGGAAGACGTAGTCCTCAATGTGGTGCCACTTAGTTTGAATAAATGGATCCAAAATTGGCTAAGAAATATACTATCTCTATCAGTCAAAATTGAACGTGGGAAACCATGTACCCGCACAATGAGGTCACAAAATAATGCAGCAACCTTAGCAGATGTATAAGATGCAGGTAAACTGCCAAAATAAGCAAACTTGGATAGCCTATCTACAACTACCAAGATGGTGGTGAATCCTTTAGAGGTTGGTAACCCAGTGATAAAGTCCATAGACAATTCTTCGAACACTCCTTCGGGTATAGGCAAAGGTTGTAACAAACCAGAGGACTTAGAGGTCTCATACTTAACTTGTTGACAAATTTGGCATTCTCTAACAAAGGATTTAACATTCTTACGCATAGTAGACCAGTAGAAGGTAGCAGAAAGTCTCAAGAAGGTTCGTAAAACTCCAGCATGACCACCAAGTAGAGAAGAATGAGCCTCATTAATGAGTATAGGAATAAGAGAAGAAGAAGAGCTGAGATAATACCTGCCCTTGAAGAAAATAATTCCATTGCGAACCATAAATTCAGGATTAGCATTGGGGTTGTCCTTAAGCTGCTGATGACGTTGCAACAAGTGTGGATCTGTGGTGTTTTGATTCTGGATCTCAATTACTATATCAAAGAGTGGCTTTGATAAAATGGTATTGAGATTTCCTTCTTCGAACTTCCTAGATAAGGCATCAGCAACAGAATTTGTCTTTCCAGGTTTATACTCAATTCGAAAAGTGTACCCCATTAACTTGCAGAGGTATTTTTGCTGTTCCTCCGTGTGAATGGTTTGTGTAAGAAGCTCCTTGATACTCCTGTGGTCAGTGCGAATAACAAACTTGGAGCCTAGCAAATATTGGCGCCATCTTTTAACCGCAGCCGTTATAGCATACAGCTCCCGTATATATGTTGAAGCATTTGCTAATCTGAAATTTAATTTTTTACTAAAATAAGATATGGGCTGCTCATGCTGGAGAAGAACAGCACCTACTCCACTGCCTGATGCATCAGTTTCAAGCACAAATGGATCCTCAAAATTGGGCAAACGTAACACAGAGGTTTGAGTCATGGCAGCCTTAAGTTGTGAGAAGGCTTCATCAGCTTTGGCAGACCAGGCAAATGTCTCTGATCCCTTTAAAAGTTCTGTCAAAGGAAATGCTAATGTAGCATAGCTGCGGACAAATCTTCGATAATAGCCAGTGAGGCCTAAAAATCCCCTCAACTGCTTTAGTGTTTTAGGCACAGGCCACTCCACCATAGCAGATATTTTTTTAGGATCCGCATAAACACCATTGACATCAATCACATGACCCAAATTCTCCATTTTTTGAGTGCCAAAGGAACACTTACTAAGCTTGACAAAGAAGCAATGTTGCTGTAAACAATCCAATGCTATTTCCAGATGCTGAATGTGGTCTTCCAATGATTTGCTGAACACCAGGATATCATCAAAAAATACTATGATGAATTGTCGTAGGTAAGGCTTGAACAGATGATTCATAACTGCCTGAAAAGTAGCTGGGGCATTGGTCAAGCCAAATGGCATGACTAGAAACTCAAAATGACCATCATGAGTTCTAAAGGCAGTCTTGTGAATATCAATGGGTAACATTCTAATTTGATGGTACCCTGCCCTTAGATCCAGCTTTGTAAAGGAGCCTCCCAATTCGTCTAGGAGTTCATCAATAGTTGGAATAGGAAAACGGTCTTTAATGGTAACAGCATTGAGGGCTCTATAGTCTATGCAAAGTCGCTAAGAATTATCCTGCTTCCTAACAAGTAAAACAGGAGAGGAAAATGGACTTTGTGAGTGTTGTATGAAACCAGCATTTAATAAATCAGTTACCTGCCTTTCAATTTCAGACTTCTGGCTGTGAGCATATCGATAAGGCTTGACATTAATTGGTGAGGCATTATCTGTCAAATGGATTGAGTGATCCATTCCCCTGAAAGGAGGTAAGCCACATGGTAATGAGAAGATATATTGGAATCTGACCAAAACTAGCCAAATCTCATTGGGAACCGAATCCTTCAAAGCTAATAATTCGGAACCAATAGTATCCTGCACTTGTAATTTGGTTTCAACTTGTAGAACATCACAAATTCCCCAATCGGATTGAGGAGTATCTGAATCACCTCCATTTACAGAACCAAGTCTTTGGCCTTGTAAACATTTTGGTTGCCCCTCCAAAAATAATTCCATGGACTTATGAATGTAATCATGGGTGACCTTTCCTAACTTCTCCAGCCAAGGCATGCCAAGGATGACATTTAAATCTGCCAATTCCAACACCCATAAATCACAGACAAAACAAGTACCTTGAATCATCAAAGGTACCTTCAAGCACTTTTTGTCAGAAATCATAACCTCACCATTGCCCAAATAAACACGAATTTTATGACTATGGGACATAGGTAGAGATAGTTGAATAGCCAAGTGCTTTTGTATGAAGTTGTGGGTACTCCCTGAATCCACCAGTACTGAAAACTCCATACCCTTCAAGGTAGTTAAAAACATCAGAGAACGATAATGATGGCCATCATTCAAAGCATGTAGAGCAGCATCTCGTGATTCCCCACCTGAATTGTCCGCTTGCCATACAATGGTTTCCTCTTCAATTTCAGGATCCTGGTCAGATTCCTCTCCTACTAACAGCATCAACTTATTTTTACAGATATGATTTGAGTTCCATCGTTCATCACAAGTATAACACAGACCCATATCTCTACGTTTTTGCAAATCAACATGCGAAAAACGTTTTCCATGATTAAGAGCAGGAAGGGCCAAACGTTGTGTTGTGGACACAAGAAGTTGGTTGACTCCCATAGGAGTAGGAGAATGTGTAGTAACAGGTGTAGGATCAACCACTGAATTGAATCGTGACGCAAATTTGCGTTGTGTACCCTGAAAAGAATTCTTCAACTCACCGAAATGATCATCATATGCCATAGCAAGTTGAATGGCTTGGTGCAAAGAATTGGGTTCCCGTAATTGAACCGCACCTCGAAGCTCCGATTGGAGACCCGATATGAAAAAATTCTTAAGATCATCATCTAATTCAGGAGTTTGATTCACTAACGCCTCAAATTGCTGAATGAAATGGCGAAGAGAGGAGGTCTGGGTCAATTTAGATAACGCCCCTTTCAAATTGGTGAACCCAGGGATGCCAAAACGATGACGGAGAGCAGAACTGAAATCACCCCAAGAACAAGCAGTACCTGATTTAAAGATCCATTGAAACCAAGAAGCAGCCATACCATCCATCTTCAACCCCGCCAATGGCACCTTGGTGTCTTCTGGAATCGATTGAAGAGTGAAAAAGAGTTCCGCCTTAAAGATCCAATTATTGGGGTAATTGCCATTGAACAACGACATCTCCATCCGAATCCCTTTGAGTAAGGAACGGTTATCGGTGGAATCTGGATGCGTTAGTGGCAAATTTGAAGTATTGCCATGAGGAGGGTCACGACGAGGTGAATGGTTAGCAATCACCACCTCCTGGAGTTGTTGCATCTGATGAACCAGCAAGGAAATCTGGTTGCGGGTGTCCGTCGCTTGCATCGTTGATTGCGCACGCAATTCTTCAAATTGGGTGTCAACTCGTTGCTTGAAGGAATGAAACTCCTCCGACAATTCTTGAACCCTAGTCATAGCGTCAAGAACAGAGAGTGCAAAATGAAAGCACCAATGTTAAGGGTGAAACCCTTAAAAGGAGAAAGGAAAGGAAGATGAAGAGAAAAGAACTCTGATATTATTCAAGATGATTCTGAAGAGTATCTCTTTACATGTATTTATACAATTCAACATTAACCAACTAATGTAACTAACAAATGCTATCTGTCCATACACGTGTAAGCCAATATTATTCACATGCTTCCTAAGCTAACACGTTTCAAACAACTAATACGTGTCTAAACTACTAACCACTAAGCCACATAATCAGCTAGAAGAACCGAATCCCTTCTCTCACGGTTTGATCTCCTTCGACTTGTAACACATTCACATTGAGAACTTTATTTTCCATTTCTAGAACATATAAGCCATTTACCAAAGAAACAATAGAAAAAACAATATCATTCATAATGATCGAAAATTCACCACTTTTAATGGTAAATATAAAACCATCTCATTCTAAACAAAAAAATAGAAATAATATTTCTATAAATGTTAGGAACACAAAGAATATTCTTTAAATGCAATATAAGGCCCGTAGGCAAAACAAGGTCAACATCTCCAATAGCAAATGTAGCAACTCCTGCTCCATTCCCAACTCGAAGATCCACCTCGTTCTTGTCAAGCTTACTTGGATTCTTAAGCACCTACAACATATTGCAGATATGAGAACCACAATCGATATCCAATACCCATGAAGCCTGGTGAGCACAAGAAAAATTAACCTTAATCATGTAAATTCCTGAGGTAGAAGCATCACCATGCTTCTTTTCCATCACACCCTTGATGTAGTCAGGATAGTTCCTCTTCCAATGGCTTTTCTTGCCACAATGAAAGCACTCAGCATTATTTTTGTCTTTGCCCTTACCTTTGGCCTTGCCCTTCTACTTATTAGACTTTCCTTTGGGCTTGAGAGGATTGGGCTTTGCAAGCTCTTTTCTTTTACCCTTATCCTTGGTCTTGGAAGACCCACTAATAAGAACTTGTGTCTTATCCTTTTTATAGATACTTTAGCAGTTGTTAACATGCTTAACAACTCAAGCAGTGTAACATTGTATGTTATAGTTCATAATTAACCCACTGAAAGAAGGAGGAAGCGATAATAGAACTAAGTCATTAATTTTACATTAATTATGAAGCCTAGACCCTCTAGCTTCTCAATGAGCGCTATCATCTTTGGGATATGGATGTTAACAAACATGCCTTCAATAATCTTGCATAGGAACAATTCCCTAAAGGTCTCATACCTTTCATGCCTACCCTTCTTATCATACAACTCCTTGAGATGTAGGATAACGGAGGGAGCATCCATATGCTCGTGCTGCTTTTGCAGCTCGGGTGACATGGATGCCAACATGATGTGACAAGCCAACACATTATCATTCATGTGTTGCTTGTGGGCCTCAAAATCGAATTTCGCGAACCCATCTTCTCCCTCCTTAGGTGCAACAAGTAAAGCAGCATCAAGGACATAAGCAACTTTTTTGGCCCGCAGAACAATACTGACGTTTTGATACCAGTCTATGAAATTAGGACCAGTCAACTTGTTCGTATCGAGAATAGTATGTAGAGACAAATGACCCGACATATTAGGCTAAAAAGGATGTAAAGATAAAATTTAATGTTGTTATAAATAGACCATATTATTAAAGACTCAAATAAATGGCCCCTCCCACTATTTTATCTAAGTCAATGACCTTTATCTTTATTGACCTATGGCTATTCTTGTTAAGAATTTTCGTAGTGGGTTAAGAGAATGACCATTTCCTTTAATCCCCGTCTGAGACTGCAAGATCAAATTAAACGATTGGTTGATCATTGTCAACGATATCTTATACCTTTTCTTAACATTAAGTTGACAACTTCTTGTCACTTAGTGGTGCATCTCATGCAACCAACCTGGCACCATTGCCCCAAGTACATAATCCCGACTGAGCCTGCAACTTATGCACCTAGTCAAGTACAAACTACCATCCTAGGTGTCTCTACACTTCAAGCACTCATCTTGCCCAACGAAATAGTGGGTCTCAACTGATTTGTAAAGCACCACCGTGTCGAAGGGATTCAATTTGTACTGACGGTGGGAGGAAATCATGCACTTAATAATTGTTCCTTTCAAGGGTTTCTTTTATTTTTGTTAGGGATTTACCAAATCTCATCAAACGCGGATATTGTACTATCATGCTAGTCGTTGCCATATGACATACATCTACAACATACTATAGTAGTCGTTTTTGGACATGCATAATAGCAACATACAGACATAATTGTATGACATGCATACTTGTCGCTTTGACATACACACATACATTCATAAGCATAATAAATCAAATTTATTTTGGGATAATCACGGTACTCATGCCATCTTCTCCCATTATGCTCCTTAAGTCATGGCTCCTCCATGGACTCCTCCATGCCTAAAACGCCACTAGCCTAATTTCTAATTACATATTAATTCAAGAAACCCCAAGTTATATTTGGGGGAGTAAGGTGAGAAAAGAATTTACACAAGAGTAAAAAAAGACAAGGCATACAAGCCTTATTTCCTAAAATTAAATTACAACGATTAGAAATTTTAATCTTGGGCACCATGACCATCCCCTTCCTTTATTTGCACATGAAAAGTTAGTAAACAAACAAGCGCAAAATATGACAAATATGTTCTATTCATTTACAAGGACATATTAACATTTAACATATCCCAAAAATTCAAAATTTATACAAAGTTCATATTTTTACCGAACAAAAATGTTAAAGATCAAATCTTTATTTGATCAAAATGGAAAGGTTATACTTTTAACCGATCAAAACGTCAAAGATCATATCTTTAACCAACAAAATGCAAAGTTCAAATTTTTAAACGATTAAAATGTCAAAGTATATATAGGTCACATTTTTAACCGATTTAAACATCAAAGACAAAATCTTTAATTAACCAAAATGTAAAGATTGCATTTTTTAACTGAACAAAAACACCCTAACATGTCGATAGTAAAATAAGAAGCTCTGATACCAATTGAAATTCACCTCTTGTAGGCCATAAACATAAAGGAGGGAAAAATAAAAAAATTTGAGCGAAAGAAGCAACCTTTGCCCACCTTCAAGCATGTTTAACCCATGAATCATGTAATAGACATGTTAGTGGTTTAAAGTTTATACCTTTATTCAGATTAACGTTCCTAATCAAATGCGTTCTTAATCAATTCTTCAGACTTGAAGAACATAAGTCCTCCGATGAAAATCCATACCACCTTGTTGTCTTGTAAGAGAAGAACTCTTCTTTGAACACCTAATGCCCTTCAATGGAGGTCGGTAGACTCAAGAGAAGAGAGGAGGGTGAGTGGCACCTATGGTGATCCCAAGATAGGGAGAGATAGCTGCCACACTGATGTGTGTTGGCTAGGGTTCCAATGGAGAAAATTAGAAAAGAAGAGTTACGAAAAATCAGAAATAAGGGTACTATATATGTGACGCCTCACTAACCTAAAACAAGGTCAAATTAGCGCCCAAATCAAATCTCAATCTTATTGGGTAATTTCTTTAATTTTATCCAATCAATCTAGTTGATTAGTTTTTCAAATTTCAGCCAATTAATTTAATTAATTGATTTCTTTAATTTTGGTCAATCAATCTAATTGATTGGTTTCCTCTATTTTCTCCATTTTCATTAAATCTAATCTAATGAATTTATTTAAATTAAAAATTCTAAATAAATAAATAATTCAAAATTAGAATTCAAATTAATTTTATTTAAATTCAAATTAATTTTATTTAAATTTCAATTTCAATTTCAAAATTCAAAATTAGAATTCAAATTAATTTTATTAATTTCACATTTAAATTAATTAGGTTACATCATTGATCAAGTCCAACTTGGCCCATGATGCCACCTACCCTCTCTTGGCCCAACATGTGAGCTTTACCAACTTAGGCCTATTAACCCTTATTGGGCTCAAACCACATATGCTAGAATTCAAGACAACTTAAGGTATTTGTGTATGACCCATCGCGCACAACATAGCCATTGACATAAATGAGCTTGGCCCCATTATGCCCAATCCATCTAATGACAACACAGAGCACTAACAATGTTTTGTTGTCCCAGAGCTAGTTGAGTTCATCGAATGATCACCATGTTATACCTATTTGGTTACCATGTGAATTATCCTTTCGTTTCGGTTATTCGTCCCATTGACATAGGTCAAGGAAAACGTATCAACCGCTGCGGTCTAGGGTTAGCTTTTGCCGAAATAGGGAATATTCATGTATGGACTCTAAAGAGCGGGTCATCTCTTGACTCCTTTACTATGCATAGATTCTCGAGTCCCGTAAATGTCATCCTGATTTCACCGGTCTACGGATAACTTAATCTCTCATAGAGATTGACTAATTCCTTCAGCTTGTCACACTAGCCTTGAGTCCTTAGGGCATGCCTAAGAGTATATCTACGAGTCTCTATATTTCAGGCAGACAAGATATACAATCAAAGCAAGCCTTCCAGAGAACAAGTCTCTATGACAACATCAGTTATGAGGAAAGGCACATCTAAATAATAAAAGACATTACATATTGATACTTGACGCGAGCTGTTGAACTCGCGCAAATTAAAAATTATTTTTATTTAGGGTTCAGAAAATTTTGCAGTAAAGTGGAAACCCTAATTCGTCTCTCAAGGAAATTGTTTTGGTAAAAACCGCTTATGAAAATAGAAAATAAAAAGGGGGTTTTGGATTTTGGTTGAATAATTAAAAGAGAATATAAAAATTGGGATTAAAAATTCTTAATTAGAAATTAACCAACCTAAGGTTAGGATTCTTAGGATGTCCTTCCTTGGATAAAACTTACCAAATTCGCGATTAATCTCAATTGAATCAGAATCCTTATTTTCAACTGAGAACAATCTGATTATCAAATCTGATGATCATTCTTTTTCCATAATCACAATCGCGAATCTCAGATCGAATATCCACAATCGCACGATATCGATCTGAGTTAGGGAAAAGAAACAAATCTGGTTAGAGAATAATCGCAAATACTCTAAACAGATCCATGAAATCCATTCCCCTTAGGTTGATTAAAGGGGTTTTAGCCTAGCATGGCTAGGATAAACATGATTAAAAATTAAAATAAAATAAAAAGAGGAAGAAGAAAAAGACGAAGAACGCAAAGAGAAAATCCTTTGATCCCAAAATTCGAAAATTACAGAATGATGAAAAGTTTCCTACTCTGCCGTCATATACCCCTACCCAAATCGGATTAGGGCTCAACTCAGATCGGCCCATCTGTCTATAATACGAAACAAAATAAATAAAATAAAACTTGGCTTTGGGCCACTTAAGTAATTGGGTTTTAATTTAAATTACAAGTACAATAAAAAAATAAAACTTCAGCAAAACGCGTCCAACTTGGCATCAGAAATAGACCAGCTTCCAGTCTGAATTGGGCTTCGAGCTCTTCATAAGAATTGTATCCCTCTTTGTTATCTGAAAAACCCAACAAGAACGGAGTCAATCCGACAACTGTGGACCGAGATATGGCCAAAATACAAAAGTAACGTAAAGCTGAAAAATTCTGACGAAAATAAATTAAACCCAATCAAAAACTAAAAATCTAAATTAACTCTAAAAATCATTATTTTATTCAAATAAATCCTAAAAATACTAATCAAGAGTAACAAATAAGTGTAATAAAATATGAGTTATCAAATTCCCCTACACTTATCTTTTTGCACTCCTGGGCAAAAACTAGAATATAAAAAGAAAGCAAAGAAATAAGAAAAGAGTGAAGATCAACATATCCTTCCTAATAATTAGCAAGTATACAAAAGATAACGAAAATCACAAATCTTGAACAGATAAACCAACCAGGACAAAAATTCCTTAATCTCAAATCACAAGACCTGTCAATTTCAACTGTAACTGCTAACTACACAAAAATGGTTCCTCAGAGGATGCTCTCAATTTTTTCTCAAGTGTATCAGTTAATTCAGTATATCACTCAAATCAACTCAAGAAAATCATCGTACCATAGGCTTGCTCAAGTTCTACTTCTCCACTGCTAATAACACATGCATGCACAAATCAAGAGGGCTTTATGCAGTATTGTAATGGGGCTGAGGTAAAGGTATGGATGAATATGGAAGAGAAAGCTAAACACCCCAGAAATTTACAAAGAGAAAAAGTTAAGAACTAAACTAAAAATAAAAAAATATAAAGAATTACAAAACCTTTTTTTTAAACAAATATAAAGAATAACAAACTAACAAACTCTTTTTTTTTCAAATAATAATACAGGAAAAATATCCAGATGGTTACCCCCCAAACTTAGACTTTGCACGTCTCGGGAAAACTCCCACACTTAAACAAAACACTACAGTAAAACTAATGCTCAGTAAATCTCTAGGATGTGGAATTAATTAGTTTTTCACTTAGGCTTGTAATGTGGCTAAGAAACAAGGGTTATGTAAGAACCCGCACCGTTAATTTAGGAAATTAATTAAATAAATATGAGGATTAGGAAATAATTCCATAATTGACCCTAATAATTATGAGAAGGCTTAAATAATTATAGTAAGTGATTAAGAATGCTGAAAGTCGCTTTTCTGACGAAAAGTGCAGATACCGATTCTGCCTCACGGTATAAATGTGTACCGAAGAAGTATCCTGAAAAATTATGAAAAGTGTGTATATATTACTAGAATAATATATAGGACTAGCATAACAAGTTTCAGGTCAAAATAATGAGAATTAGTGTCAGAACTGATAGTGGCTAAGTAAAAGCACGTACCGAAAAGGTGCTGAGAAAAATAAAATAAAAATATGCAAAATCTTAGAAAATTGAGTAGGTTCAGAATCCTAAGTTTGGGATTAAAATGCTAAGCGTAGCTATTAGTGCTAATATTGTGTGTTTAAAAATTAAACCACTATAAATGCTCACTTTGCACAAAACCCTAGGCCATATTGGCTTCCTACGTGAGTGTCCAGCTGCTGAGTGACTTCCCTTGTTCTACCACCTTCTTCTTCCCCACCTTGTGAGCCAAGAGGCCACCTTTCCTCTTGGTTTCTTCATCAACTCCACTAGTGTGAGTGTGCATGAGACTTGTGAGTGTGGTGGGTAGCCATTGTTGAGTGCTCAGCCACTGTTTGGTGAGGTCCTTGGGGCTGACTTGTTGGTTGGAGTGGTGGAAGCCATTTCCTTGGTTGTGGGAGCTTCAAGTGGTGACCTTTGTGAAGAAAGGGCCAACCTTGATACCCATTTTCGTTCATCTTGGAGTCAGCATCATTAGAGCTGAAGGGAGAGCTCCAAGAGCACCTCATTGTTCTGTTTTAAGCTTGGGTAAGCTTCACCAACCTTTGATCATGAGTTTAATGGTTAAAAATGAAGCCTTGATGCATGTAATAAGCTAAATTTAATAACTTGAGATTGGGTAAGGTTAAACACACCTAGAAATGCATGTTTAAGCTTCTAGAATCGCTAAAATAGTAACCTTTGGGAAGGATATCTCGCGAAATGCAGAACTGCATTCTGTCGCGAAATATCCGAATAGGATATCCGGATATTGATATCCGGATATGGGGTCTTGTGATATCCGGATATGCATATTCGGATATGATATCCGGATATGGATATCCGGATATGACCCCGATATATATCTGGATATTCTGGGTTTTCGAGAACAGTAAGGGTACTGTTCATACAGAATGACATTTTGGGCTTGTGGACCCATGTTTGGTCAATGTGGACTTCTGTAATAACTAAACTAAGTCAGAATCATAGTGATTAAGGGCTTATGGCTTTGTGAGAAGCCTAAAGACATGAAACGTAAAGGGAAAGCGTGTCTTTGTGTTATATGCTTGTAAAGTATGATTGTTGATGATATTGTTGGTCTAAAACAGATTGTGATTCTGCTGTTTGTGGACTTTGAGCTGGTTGGACTCTTGTTGGAATAGTTAGTTTGCAAGATAAGCTTTCGAGTCCTCGGTTTAGCCATTGTTGGTTCCACCATACCCAATGGGGGAATGGTTTATATGCATGATGTGTTTTCATGTATTGATTTATTGAAATACTTTTGAACTGTTAAGTGCAAATGCCTATGATATGTATGTGGTGTTCGCTTAGACGGGATTAAGTTCCTGTGGGCAGGTACGTCATTGGCGTGTACTATTGTGGGTTGTAGACGCACGTACATCCTACGCTTCCTCTGATAAGTAGAATTGTTAACCCACATGACATGATGATATGCTGCATTGCACTGATTTTGGAACTTATATGATATTACTGCTTTTGAACTTATATTGCACATGTAAGTGATCTTGGGGTGGAGAAATCCTTGAGGACCCCTTGCCTTACTGAGATTTCTGTTTAGAGATCTCATCCCACGTTTGGGGCACATATTTCAGGTTCAGGTAACTCGGGGGTTGAGACCTCGGGCGGCAGGAGGACGGAGCTGAGTTAGATTTCTGTTGTTATGATGATGTGTTGGATGCTGATATGTCGTTATCTGTTATTATGCTATTATTATGATTTTGTTGTTGAGACTCTATTGTTGGAGTTGTTGCCTTATTTGGGTGAGCATGAGGGTTGTCCATGCCACATTGATTGACTATGTCTTATTTATATTTGACTTGTATAAATGTATCAGGATTATTGTCCAGACTACGTGTTGTAGATCTGTGACTTAGATACTCACCTTTATTTATATTATGAGGTTATTAAGTGTAGCTAGTTGTCTATTTGCAATTACATACAGGAAATATTTTGAAAGTGATTTAATCAATCAACTTGGTAATTGATAATGACGTCATAATTGAAAAGAAAAAGATATTCTGCATTTTTAATTAAGCGTGGCTTAATACGATGACATGATAACAAACAGGGTATACACGGGGTATTACAGGTTACATAAGGCACAAAAAGGCTAACCAAGGGAATACAATGCAAGGATGGCTATTTGGCTAAAGTGGGAAAGAAAAGAAAGAATGCCTCAATCATATTCATGCATGCAAGTGAAAAATGTAGTTTCAAAAAGAACAAGAGTAAGTTCTAGAGGACAACAATCAAGAAAGAAAGATTGGCCTACAGATGAAGACCATGTCTACAGGCTCAAAACCTCACAAGGGTATACCAAATCATGCAATCAGCAGCACAATATCAAGTAACAAGTAATGCAATCCAAGAATCAAGAACCAAGCCTAAACGGAAATTTCTACCAAACCCTGTGATTTAAGTATAATCCATGTATAACTCACTAATCATAAGAGAGAACAAGAAAATCAATCAACTCTTTTTTTTTTTTTGAAATCCAAACATGAAAAAAAAAGCTAAGAAAGGAAGTGAACTCCCTGTCCTCCCTAAGGAGGGTAAACAACATCAAGCAGCCGAGGCTCTGCATCCATCTGTGTCTCTACAAGCTGCTACTGTGCTCCTTCATAAAAGGGCTTCAGACGATGCCCATTCACAGTGAAAGTGTTTACAGTCTGCTTATCACTTAATTCAACTGCACCATAAGGAAAAATATCAGTAATAACAAAGGGGGCATCCCATCTTAATCTAAGTTTACCAGGTATGAACTTAAGACGGGAATTGAATAACAGCACATTCTGGCCCACGGCAAATTCTTTCCTCAGGATCTGCTTATAATGGAATGCCTTTGTCTTTTCCTTGTATATGTGTGAGCTCTCATAGGCATCCAAACGAAGCTCCTCTAACTCTTGCATCTGTAGTTTCCTCTCTTCCCCTGACTGGATTAGGTCCATGTTATACTGCTTCACAGCCCTATATGTCCGATGCTCCAGCTCCACTGGTAGGTGGCATGCCTTACCATAGACAAGCCGATAAGGGGACATCCCAATCGGAGTCTTATAAGCAGTCCTGTATGCCTACAAAGCATCTTCCAACCTCTTGCTCCAATCTTTTCTATTAGCATTGACAGTCTTCTGAAGGATTTTCTTAACCTCTCTGTTTGAAACTTCAGCTTGGTCATTTGTCTGTGGATGGTATGTTGTAGCTACTTTGTGGAGGACTCCATATTTTTCAGTAAGGCACTCATGCTTCTATTGCAAAAATGTGAGCCTTGGTCACTGATAATAGCTCGAGGAATGCCAAACCTGCAGAAAATATGAGAATGGACAAAATCTACAACAACAGCAGAATCATCAGTTCGGGTGGCTTTTGCCTCAACCCACTTAGAGACATAATCCATAGCTAAGAGTATGTAAGCAAAACCAAAGGAAACTGGAAAGGGACCCATAAAATCAATACCCCAAACATCAAAAATCTCACAGAAAAGTATAGGGTGTTGGGGCATCTCATGTCTATAGGAAATGCTACCTGCTCTCTGACAATTATCGCAAGACTTACAAAACTCATAAGCATCATGAAATAGAGAAGGCCAGAATAAACCAGAATCTAGAACCTTCCTAGCAGTTTTTTGTGGTCCAAAATGACCACCACAGGCAGATGCATGATAAAAATTTAAAACATAAAGAGTCTCATTGTCAGGTACACATCTCCTAACCACTTGGTCATTACAAAATCTCCACAAATAAGGATCATCCCACACATAGTATTTAGACTCACTCTTCAATTTCAAGATCTGAGCCTTTGTGGAGTCAACAGGTAACACGCCAGCAACCAAGTAATTAACTATATCATAAACCAAGGGAACTTACCTTGCAGCTGTAAAAGCTGGCAAGTGCACTAGTCGTACAAGTAATAAAATGATGAGTAAAGATCGTTCCCACGAGGATTTGTGTCAAGCACTGACTAACTATATGTACTTGAGTTGAATCAAACAAAAGTTCATAGATTGCATAGATTTCTTATCACCAGAAACTACACTGAATTGAATTAAAACTTGATAAATAAATAAAATGTAAATTATAATGTAAACAAGTAGTCAGATGTCATTTTCCCTCAAACATGAATTTATAGATAAACCAATTTCCATTATGAATTATCTACTATGTGATGTTGATCAACCTTTTCTTATCATCTCAAGATGTAATCCCTTACTACCCTGATAGACACATTAATCAGAAACCCCAATCCCTTGGTGATTCCTTTCTTAATACATGCATTAATTACTAAGGTCTTAAGATCACATCAAAATCCTAGCATCAATCCCTTGACTACTAGAACACTGATGATGAAGTTGTCAAAAATAGAGAAATAATGTAAACATGTCTGTTCTACACTATTCCTCAACATGAAGAATTAATCAAGACAACTTCATACAATCACATAATAGATAAACAAAACATCTAATTAACCATTCATAAATTCAAACTTAAGTTCCATTGAATCAGACTACAAAGGACTCTACTCAGACATAATTGAAATACAAACAAGAGAAGAAAGATAGATCAAACTCCATTGTCATGATAGTTGAGTCTTCAATCTCCAAGTACAATTACATAGGAAATACTAACTATTACAAGAACTAATCCTAAAGAATTTGGAAATTCAGAGAAAATGAGGAGTCAGATCAGATCTATGAAAGACCTGATCTAATCTCCCTTCTCCTAGTGTGATGGGAAAAGTCAGAATGAGATATGATAGATTGGATCTGATATCTGGAATCTGTCAGAATGTGAAGGCCCCTTGTCCTTTTATAATTTACAAATTACAACTGAAAACTGACATGGGCGCTAAAACTCTCATTTCTGGACGTTTTAGCGCTCAACCTTGACGGATGCCCAACTGCTTTTAACTGTCTTGGGCGCTAAAACGCTCAGTTTTGGGCGTTTTAATCTTCAGCACCAGCATCTTTTGTGCAACAGGGCGCTAAAACGCTCAGTTTTGGGCGTTTTAGCGCCCAACACTTAGAATTTTCCCATTCTTCAGAATCTTCTTCCTTATCTCTTTTGCTTCTTGAGCTCCATTTCCCTACAAAAACAATGTAAATTTTCAACATAAGCTTCAGAACTTGTATTTGAGAGATTTCCAGGACATTAACCTCTTTTCCATCCATTTAATCACACAAATTGATATTAATTCATGCTTAAAAACCTGATGAACTAAGGGTTCATCAACTCACTTTTCAATTTCAAGATCTGAGCCTTAGTGGAGTCAACAGGTAACGCACCAGCAACCAAGTAATTAACTATATCATAAACCAAGGGAACTTACCTTGCAGCTGTAAAAGCTGCTCATCAGGGAAATCATCCCCAATAGGTATAGGGTCAGATGGAAGAGAGGTGATGCGCTCAAATGATTAGCAACTTGGTTTTCTGCTCTACCTCTATCCTTAATCTCAATATCAAACTCTTGGAGCAGCAACATCCACCGGATGAGTCTAGGCTTAGCATCTTCTTTCTTTAAAAGAAATTTCAAAGTTGCATGGTCAGAGAAAATAATAACCTTGGTATCTAACAGATATGACCGAAACTTATCAAGAGCAAATATTATAGCCAAGAGTTTTTTTTCAGTGGTGGTATAGTTGGATTGAGCATAATCCAATGTCCTGGATGCATATGCAATGACATGTGGGGCCTTGTTGACCCGCTGAGCAAGAACAGCTCCAACAACATAATTGGAGGCGTCACACATCAACTCAAATGGGAGAGACCAATCAGGTGCACAGATCACAGGAGCTATAGTTAGGCAGCGCTTCAGATGATCAAAAGCTGCCTTGCATGCATCACTAAACTCAAAGTCAATGTCTTTCTAGAGGAGGTTTTTACAGGCGCTTCAGATGATCAAATCCTGAATGAAGCGCCTGTAAAAACCTGCATGGCCAAGAAAAGAACGAACTTCCCACACAGAAGCGGGGTAAGGCAAAGCAGTAATAACATCAATTTTAGCAGGATCCACTTCAATACCCTTTTTAGAGACAACATGTCTTAAAACTATCCCTGACTCAACCATGAAATGACATTTTTCAAAATTCAACACAAAATTGGTTTGAATGCATTTGTTCAAAACTCTACCCAGATTACCCAAACATGCATCAAAAGAAGAGTCATAGACACTAAAATCATCCATAAAAACTTCCGTGCAATCCTCTAACAACTCAGAAAAGATGCTTACCATGCAACGCTGAAAAGTACCTGGTGCGTTGCAAAGTTCAAAGGGCATCCACCTGTATGCATATGCGCCAAAGGGGCATGTGACGGTCGTCTTCTCCTGATCCTCAGGTACAATGTGGATCTGGAAGTAGCCTGAGTATCCATCCAGAAAACAGTAGTGGGATTTACCAGCCAACCGCTCCAACATCTGATCAATAAATGGAAGAGGATAATGGTATGTTGGGTGCTCAGAGGCTGTTGGATGAAAATTATATTATGGTTAAAACGTTTCTCGGTTTACTAAGAAAGAACACAAGTGTTTTCTTAGTTCAACCCAAGTGCGCAAGTGCACGCATCAAGTAATAAATGGGAGTATTATGCCCAGATTATCGTTCCCACGAGGATAGAACTCTAATTAATGTCTTATACTGTTTTATAAAGAATGAAAGTGAAAAGAAAAATTAGTAATTGACCTGTTTGGTCAAACGTTCCCTACTGTCTTGACAACGTTCCTCAAGGACAGTAGGTTCAATCAGACAACAAACAGTTCATCGCTTAGTTATGTATGTAAACCTTCTTGTTTAGGGAAGGAACATCAATATTCATGAGAGGTTTATAGATACAAGATTAAATAAAGAAGAAAAATACAAAAAGTAATAACAATAATCAAGAGAAAACAGGGTGGATGGTTTGAAAAACAATAATAACAGAAGGAACGGATCCACTGCTCCATTCATAAATAATTATTTTCTCTACTCAGGACTCAACACTTAAGTATTTGTTCCAGTTTCCTTTCTGCCAACGTCTGATTCCTCAGCTTATGGACTAGATGGCTCACAAGTTTCCATATTCCTATGGCTCCCTTAACTCCAATAGGTACTTAATGCAGAACCTTAAATGAACAAAGTGGCCCCTTATTCCTAAGGCAACCAGCAATACTGTTTCCACAGTACTGCCTTCCTCCTCTGGTTAATCTGTCTGAAATCCCTTCCTTATGAAAGATCCTTTCTCAGTATGTGTTCGATTTCCAAAGATACACAATGAAGATAGCACACTTAACCAGAGAAACACAAAAGATATAATACAAGAGCTTCGAAAATAACTTTTTAAGAACTTTGCAGTTTTTCCGTTCCACAGATAGTTTAGCCCATGGCTACTAGTTTAAATATAATTATTCCAAACTGAAGTCCCACAGACCCGAGATTCAGTTTAGAGATAACGAGTGGAAAGGAGAGAAATAACACTTGTATTTAAATGAAAACAAATTGATTACAACAAAATAAAAAGTGGAGAAGATGGTTGTTGCTCGTGAGGAGTCTCAAGTGGGTGATACAGAAAGAAGAAGAAGTGTTGTCACTTAACTAAAGTTAAAATTGTACAAATAAAAACTACGAAATTAAACTAAGTGATCTCTTCTTAACGAATTCAATCCCTTAGGAATTCGATGGATGTCTTCGTGCTGGAACGACCTATTTATAGGTAGAAGAATGAATGGCAAACTTGTAAATCCCTTGGAGTCAGTTTCTTGACTGCATGAAAGGGGCGGTGTGAATAGTGCTTTGTGGGGCGCACGTGGCTGGATGGGACAGTTTTTGCTGAGATTTGTCTTTCCTTCTGAGCCTCCCATGCCTAGCTTTCCTTTTCGGCCAATAGGAACCGTTTATTGCCTGCTGTGCACCTTTCTCCTTGGTTGAGTGTTGCCCACTTGTGCTTAACTGGAAACTTCTTTTCAACGTTTCTTGAAAAGTGGTCAGAAAGATTGAGTGAGTGAAGCAGGTGTACTTAATGCCCCAAATCCGTCCCCCTTTTATATATTTTCCAAATATTATGTCACCTTATGTTCCCCACTGTGTTTTTGTGATAAAGATATAAAACATGTGTTTTTAGAGCTAAAGTTGCTCATCAGGTGAGGGAACTAATGGTATTTTGCCATTAAAATGGGCTTAGATGGGCACAAATTTTTGTCCCATCAAACACCCCAAAACTAGATTTTTTATTGTCCTCAAACAACTCAGAAATAATGGCTTAGGCTGCTGAATTTCAAAGAATAGCTCAACTTCAGAAACTTGAGCCAACAAGTAATCATAAACTTTTTCAAAGATTGAACTACTTTTCACAGGTAATGAGTAGAAAGAATTTGCTCCCAGGTAAGTGATGAATATTGATCTTCTGTCTCACTATCACTAAGGGCTTGGTGTTTCTCTGTCCTTTCCTGGATGTGATTCTTAAAACTTGCTTATCTGCTGCTTTCCTAAGAAGTGCAGGTGTCTTCCATGTCAAGGATCTTTGTGAAAGGAATGGATGGAAGGGTTTTAAAAGTGGAATGGTCACAAGTTTTGAATCAAGGAACGTGCTTCAATTTTTCTGTTCCAGAGCTGGACTTCTCTATTTGAGGGGACACCTTGTCTTTTGTACCTTATTTCCTCCTTTGGAGGAAGCTTTTCTGGTTTTTTTTCTTCTGAATTCTTTTGAATGGTTGTCCCCATTTTTCTTTGTTTTCTTTCTTTTTTGTCCTTTGAGCTCATTTCGGATTTGTTCCTTGCTTCTTTTAGTTGACCTGTGAATGAGTGTGAGTGTATGGGGTAAAGCTATGGTGTGAATGGGAACGGAGGTGTTTGGATTATTGTGAAGGGGTTAGTGTTTGGTGATTGATCTTTGTTGGTGAAATTCACTTGTCTTTCAGCAGTACTTACAGTATCAAGGAAATTTTCGAAGTTTCATTGTGGTGACACCTCAGGAATACTCTCATGAGTAAGTGTTTGGCATTTTTCGTTCCTCACCAGTTTTAGTTCACACAGATCAGCCTTCTTCAAAAATCTGAAGATTAAATTCATTGCACCTTTCTTATGTCCAGCATTCAGAATAAGAACAAGAATGATTACTTAGTGACTTTATGTTTCATGTCATTGGTTATTCAGAGTCTCACAGCCACAGTACTATAAATGAGATGCATGCTCCAAACAATTTAATCAAAAAAAAGATTTTTCTATTTCAAAAAGAAAGGCATTAAAAATTACACTAGGGAACGGAAAGGGAAATAAAAGGAAATAACAGAAAGCAATAAAAGGAAAATACACAAAAAAAACAAAAAAAATAGGAGGATCTTTCTCCTTTTCACTGAGGCCTTCTCTTGCCCAACTCAGAATTCTCCTTCTCAGCATCTAGCTCCTCCTGTGTGGGTGGTCTCCTGCTGAGCTGTTCTCTTAATCTTCTTACTTCAGCTGTAGGGAGCCACTTCTCAGCATCCTTTAGTAGATCGCTGATCACAGCAGTGAGGTGCACAATGGTGGATCTCATCATTATCCTACCATTGTGGATGTGCACCAGCTGCCCTTCCATATCCAGCACTCTGTGGTCCAACTTAGTGATTTTCCCTCCAAATATGTACCAAAAGCTTTGAGAGCTTCTTTGGTTTCTGTTCGTTCTTGTGTTTTCTTGAGGAGAAGTTTCTTTAGCTATAGCTCAGCTCTAGTGTTGTGGAGGGAGTAAGCAAGTTGCAGGGATTCAGATGCTTTTCTGATTTCGTCCCTGACAGCTTGCAAGGTTGGTGCAGATGGTGTAGTCCTGATGCTCCTGATGCTACTGATGATGTCTCTGATGGTGTTAAGGAGCTGCTCTCTTTCTGTTCTCTGTTGTTCCTGGAAGTTGTTGACAGCAGAAGAGAGTTGGTACATTCCGTTCCTAAAAGCCTTCAACTCTTCAGTGGTGTCAGTCATGTTGATCTGAGGAACGGATGGAGTCTCAGGCAACAACTTCTCCATCTTTTTCACCAACATTTCAAACAGTTCAACAATCCCTATCTGGGATTTTCTCCTTGAGCCAATGGGGATTGCTGGAATAGGGGAAGATGGCTCCTTCTTCTTCTGGTTGATGTTGCCAGAAGCTAGAGGTCCTTCAGGTGCTTAGCGGACAGGAACCTCCTGTGTTTTTGAGGAAGAGGGGACAATTGTTTTTTGTTCATCCATCAGTAGAGGGACTTCTATGCACTCCTCCTCTGCCAGAGCCCTAGCAATGGCCTCGTCCCCAGAAGTATCAGGACGGATGATGGGACAAGAGAGGGGCCTTCCCAGGCTGAGTTGCTTGGGAACAATTGGCTTTTTCTTTTTAGGGGATTCAACTAGAATCCCTTTTCCTTTATCAAGGTTCTTTTGTGGCTGAACCTCTTGCTCAGCCACCTGTTCTTCTGCAGCAGGTGCTGCATCTGTTTCTTTCATTCCCTCTCCTTCTTGTTGCCTAGGAGAGGGTTGCTGCATTACTGGTGGTGGTGAAGAATGAGCAGGTGATGGTGGAGGGGACGAAACGTCAGGAGATGAAGTAGCAGAGCTACTTGGGGATGGATCCCTAGCAGCTGGTTTGGACGTTCCTTCGGTCTTCAGCCTTTTTGAGATAGGCTCATTGTCTTCACTGCCCCTTCCTTGTTAGAGAGGGTGATAGGTTTCTCAGAGGATGCTCCCCCTGGCCTTTTAGTGCTGCTGGAGGTTCTCTTCAGCCTGTGATAGGAACGTTCCCCCTTTCTTGGGGGAGCTTTGGTAGGGGACTTTTTTTTGCCCTGCTTGCTCTCAGTAGCAGTAGGGGCTTCATTCTTCACCTTGGTGGGAGATGGAACAGTTTTAGGTTAGAAACGTGGGAGAGAGGGGAATAGGGTAAGAGCAGTTGCATTAATGGCTGAGGAGACAGTTGCTTTTTCAGGGCACATTTTCAAAATTTGCAATGAGTGCAGATTTGATAACGGCTGTGTATATATGAGTGACTCAGCATGGACAGGTGTCCTCATCATTCTTATCTCCTAAGTCAGGGAACGTTCCCTTTGACTTTTACCTATACTATAATAATAATAAACTAATTCCTAACGAATAAAATGTAAACTTGCTTAATAAAAGAACTCGAAACAGAAATTGCATGGCAAAGAAATACTAATTATTTTAAAATTGCAAATGAAGGTGTGTGCAATTAAAATTAAAATATAAATAATCACAATTATATATATATATATATATGTATATATATATATATATTAAATGAAAACTAATATGGGAATGTGTGGTTATTGAACCACCTCAAAACTACGTTCCTGGAACGGAACGTATTTTAGTTGGATTTGGAGTTGAACATTAGACGTTCCCTCCATTTTGGGAGTTGTGTGGTAAGTTTAACCACCCCAAAACTTTGCTCTTTATTAAAGGGAAAAGGTATCCACTGGGTTGCCTCCCAGTCAGTGCTTAGTTTAATGTCCTTAGCTAGACATGTTACTAACCTCTCAGGTTTCTGGGGAGGTTGTTGAGGGAACTTCAGTATCCCCTGGTAAATGTCCTGGTGTCCTGTTGTTAAGGCTAGCAGCTATCTGTCCCATATGGGACTCAATGTTTCTAACCACAACATCGTTCCTGGTGACATATTCTTTGACATAGCTTTCCAGGGTGTTGATGTGTTGGTCATCTCTTTGGAATGGAGCATAATTGGTTCTTCTCTGTGGTTCATAGGCTCCGTTCCCACTGCTTCTGCCTTGTTGATACTGCTGCTGCTGATTGTTGTATGGTCTTTGATTCATGGGTGGTCTCCATTGTGGATTATGGTTCTGATCCTTCCCTGTGGTTCCTCCAGAGTTTTGATTGTTGTTGCTACCTGCATTCTGATTGTCTCTGGCCTGGGTGAAGTTTCTGTTCCTGAATTTTTCTGCATAACACACCAAGGCGGTAGATGGATAGTCTGTTGAATCATGAAGGTCACCACAGGCTGAGCATGGTTCACTCTCAGTTGCTGTGAGTTGTAAGACTTCCATCCTTGGTTGTTCTTGATCAGCTTTTAGGTTCTTCACCTCATTCATCAGTGTGGCCAGTTGGGACTCCATGGCAGTTTGTTTGTCTAATTCGAGCATGTCTGGCTTCCTTACTGGACTCACCCTGTCTAGTGGCCACTGGAGACATCTTTCTGCAGTGCCTTCAATGATTTCGTACCTGGATACAAGGGTACCTGTAAAAAAATATCCTCCTACAGCAAAGTCTAAATGTGATTGAGAAGTATGGTCAATGCCTTTATAGAAAGACTATAAAACTCCCCATCTCTCTACCCCATGGTTTGGACATTTTCTGATGATGTCCTTGTATCTCTCCCAAGCTTCATAAATATTTTATCCATGAAACATTCTAAAGTTAGAGAGTTCTGCCCTAACATCAGCTTGTCGAGACATAGGGAGAAACCTTTATATGAACTTGTTAGAAAGTTCCTCCCAAGAGTGTCTGGATCCAGAGGTGAGAGTTTTCATCCATGTTTTTGCTTTTGAGTCTAGGGAGTGAGGAAACAACCTCATTCTCATACTTTCCTCTGTCACACCCTCAGCTTTGAAATTATCACAGATATCTTGAAATTTTGTGAGGTGTGTGTAAGGATATTCTGTAGGGAGTCCATAAAAGACTCCAGCTTCCCTTATCATGTGGAACATGGTGGGTTTCAATTCAAAATTGGGGACTACAGGAGGGAGGATTACTCCCATTTTTGGTCTGTTCCTGAAAGGAGCAGCCAAGGTTCTAAAATTCTGTTCAGGAGGGATGTCATCATTGTTATGATCAACCATGTTTTCAAAAATATTTTCTTTGAGATTTCTTCTCCTTCTATGTAAAGTGCGTTCTGGCTCAGGGTCAAAGAAGAACTCAAGTATCTCAATAGAGTGAGGAGAATCTGTTTCAGACTCTCCACTCATAAACCATAAAACAGATAATATGGATCAACAGAATATGTGCAAAAAAAATGAAATATACAGAGTATGTATGCACTTAAAACAATAATATGGACAAAATTTAGTGTATATATCCCCGGCAACGGTGCCAAAAACTTGTTGGGTGCTCAGAGACTGTTGGATGAAAAGTATATTATAGTGAAAACATTCATCAGTTTACTAAGAAAGAACACAAGTGTTTTCTTAGTTCAACCCAAGTGCGCAAGTGCACACATCAAGTAATAAATAGGAGTTTTATGCCCAGATTATCGTTCCCACGAGGATAGAACTCTAATTAATGTCTTGTATTGTTTTATAAAGAATGAAAAAGAAAAGAAAAGTTAGTAACTGACCTGTTTGGTCAAACGTTCCCTACTGTCTTGACAACGTTCCTCAAGGACAGTAGGTTCAATCAGACAGCAAATAGTTCATCGCTTCGTTATGTATGTCAACCTTCTTGTTTAGGGAAGGAACAACAATATTCATGAGAGGTTTATAGATACAAGATTAAATAAAAAAGAAAAACACAAAAATAATCAAGAGACAACAGGGTGGATGGTTTGAAAAACAATAATAACAGAAGGAACGGATCCACTACTCCATTCATAAATAATTATTTTCTCTGCTCAGGACTCAACACTTAAGTATTTGTTCTAGTTTCCTTTCTACCAACGTCTGATTCCTCAGCTTATGGACTAGATGGCTGACAAGTTTCCATATTCCTATGGCTCCCTTGACTCCAACAGGTACTTAGTGCAGAACCTTAAAATGAACAAAGTGGCCCCGTATTCCTAAGGCAACTAGCAATACAGTTTCCACAGTACCGCCTTCCTTCTCTGGTTAAGCTGTCTGAAATCCCTTCCTTATGGAAGATCCTTTCTTAGTATGTGTTCGATTTCCAAAGATACACAATGAAGATAGCACACCTAACCAGAGAAACACAAAAGCTGTAATACAAGAGCTTCGAAAATAACTTTTTAAGAACTTTGCAGTTTTTCTGTTCCACAGATAGTTTAGCCCATGGCTACTAGTTTAAACATAATTATTCCAAACTGAAGTCCCATAGACCCGAGATTCAATTTAGAGATAACGAGTGGAAATGAGAGAAATAACACTTGTATTTAAATGAAAACAGATTGATTACAACAAAATGAAAAGTGGAGAAGATGGTTGTTGCTCGTAAGGAGTCTCAAGTGGGTGATACAGAAAGAAGAAGAAGTGTTGTCACTTAACTAAAGTTAAACTCTACAAATAAAAACTACGAAAATAAACTAAGTGATCTCTTCTTAAGGAATTCAATCCCTTAGGAATTCAATGGATGTCTTCGTGCTGGAACGTCCTATTTATAGGTAGAAGAGTGAATGGCAAACTTGTAAATCCCTTGGAGTCAGTTTCTTGACTGCATAAAAGGGGCGGTGTGAATAGTGCTTTGTGGGGCGCACGTGGCTGGATGGAACAGTTTTTGCTGAGATTTGTCATTCCTTCTGAACCTCCCATGCCTGGCTTTCCTTTTCGGCCAATAGGAATCGTTTATTCCCTGCTGTGCACTTTCTCCTTGGTTGAGTGCTGCCCACTTGTGCTTAATTGGAAACTTTTTTTCAACGTTTCTTGAAAAGTGGTCAAAAGATGGAGTGAGTGAAGCAGGTGTATTTAATGCCCCAAATTTGTTCCCCTTTTTATATATTTTCCAAAGATTATGTCACCTTCCGTTCCTCACTGTGTTTTTGTGATAAAGATATAAAACATGTGTTTTTAGTGCTAAAGTTGCTCATCAGGTGAGGGAACAGATGGAATTTTGCCATTAAAATGGGCTTAGATGGGCACGGATTATGTCCCATCATGGTCGTTGTGGGTTTCCTGGCTGAGCCTACGGTAGTCTATGCAGACTCTCCAACTGTTTTGAGCTATTGTTGTAATCAGCTCATTATTCTGGTTGGCAATTATAGTGACTCTCGACTTCTTAGGGACCACCTGAACAGGACTAACTCACTGGCTATTAGAGATGGGGTAAATCATTCCAGCTTGCAAGAGTTTTGTTACTTCCTTCTTCACCACATCTAGAATTAGTGGGTTCAAACGCCTTTGGGGCTGTCTCACTGGTTTAGCTCTTTCTTCAAGTAGAATATTGTGCATGCATGTGGAAGGACTAATGCCAATAATGTCAGCCATTGTCCACCCAATTGCCCTCTTATTTTCTTTTAGCAAAGTTAACAGTTTATCCTCCTGCTCAGGTAGAAGATTCTTTGCCACATTGACTGGTAGCTGCTCATTCTCCTCAAGGAATGCATATTTTAAGTTGTCAGGCAGAACCTTCAACTCCAATTTCAGAGGCTGCTCAATGGATGAAAGAGGTGTAGTTGGTGGTGCAATTTCTGCAGAAAACAAGTCAGCAGCTATGCCTGTAAACAAATTCTCAGAAACAGAATAAGGATCATCAATAATATCAGCAGGCAATTAAGACAATGCAGATTCACAATCAGAATCAGAATCTTGTTCATCAATCAGTGCATCATTAAAACCAGAAAGATATGATGCTATTTCAGCACACACAATGCACTCTTGACTATCACCACAACCACAGAAATAAGAATCATGAGCAGATGAAAAATCAGAAAAATCAGCAAGGAATTCAGTAGAAACATCCTCAACAACTTCATCTATCACATCAATGCAGAAAACAGAATGCTCTTCCCTAGGATGTTTCATGGCATTAAATATATTAAAATGCACAATGCTATCACCAAACTCCATGGAAAGAGTACCAGAATGAACATCTATTTTGGTCCTAGTTATTCTCATGAAAGGCCTACCAAGTATAATTGTTGATCTATTACTAGCAGTCTCACTCTCCATTTTTAAAATGTAGAAATCAGCAGGAAAAATCAGATTATTAACTCTGACTAATACATCCTCAATCAAACCAGAAGGGTGAATACTACTCCTATCAGCTAATGTAACCACAATACTAGTAGCACGTAAAGGACCAAGACCAAGAGACTTATACACAGATGCAGGCATAACATTAATGGAAACTCCTAAGTCTAGCATGCAAGCATGAAAAACAGAATTTCCAATCACACAAGGAATAGTAAATGTCCCTGGATCTTGACACTTTTTAGGAATGGGCTGGATGAGTGCTGATACATTCTAACTCAGGCTAACTCGCTCATCTCCTTTCAGTCTCCTCTTGTTGGCGCACAGCTCCTTTAAAAACTTGACATATCTCGAAATCTGTTGTATTGCATCCAAAAGAGGGATGTTCACCTTAACTTTTCGGAATGTGTCAAGTATCTCTTTATCTTGAGCCTTTGCTGATTGCTTCTTGGCCTGAGTGGCTCTCTAAGGGAATGGCAGAGGGATATGGATATCAGATGTATCAGTGCTCTGCTTCTTGGAAATACTGTCACCTCCCTTAGATGACTCAACAGCAGCTTGGTTTGGCTCTTCCAATTGCTTTCCAGACCGCAGAGAAATAGCACTCGCATTCCCGCTTCCTTTTGGATTTGGAATTGTTTGGGATGGAATGGAGCTACCACTTGCTTGTTGATTCTGACTCATTGATGTTGCAAGTTGGCCAATCTGTGTTTGCATATTCTGGATGGAAGATTCAGTCCTCTACTGGAATTGCAGATTGTTAGTTGCCATCTGCTTCACTAAATCCTCCAAAGAAGGACCATTGCTGCTGGCTTGCTGCTGCATTGATGGCTGCTGCATTGGTGGCTGCTGCACTTGCTGTGGAGGTGCAGATTGTTGGAAATTTTGCCTCTGCTATGAGGGTACAAACTGTTTCCTCTGCTGGAATAGTGCACTTTGCTGCTATTGCTGGTACTGTGGCTTTCCAGGAAAAACTTCAGCAACAGACTAATCAACTTGGAAACCGCTATCTTGTAAGGAAAGACAAGCATCCGTGGGGTGAGAAGGATCACAACAGATGCCACACGGGTTGCTTATCTGTTGAGCAGAAGGTTGCACTGTCTGTGTCAGTGCAACTGCCTCACCATTGATTCAACTCATCAAGACTGTTCTCTATTTCTAGTTATCTGTGCTTAATGCTCCTGCTGCTGCCACTATTGGATTTTGCATTGGAGAAGCTTGCACTTGGAATATATAACACCTCACATTTCTAAATCATATATTAATATATTAAATGAGGATTAAAGGGATGGATTAGTGAAAATCCTGTAAATTAGGATAAAAGACAAAGAAAGGGTAAAACGGTAAATAGCCAAACACACAACCCTAGGAAGGTAAAATTGAGTAGAAGGTCTCAAATGATGAAAATAACCCTGGAAATGGATTCAGAACGAAAAATTGAGTGGATAGGCAAGTTTCAGAAAATTCAGTGAATAGTGTTTTTACCGGGTAAAAGATCGCGGTACAGTTGCACCGTAAAACGTGCCGATTGAGTTTTGAGCTCTAGGTTTTGAATACAAGTTATAAATGGTATATAGGACTTGGAAATATGATTTCTGCGGAAAATTGATGGAAATTAGTAAGTTTGGGGAAGCATACCTACGGCGCGCGTAACAGCTTAAAACTGCATTTTCTCCGAACGACCGGAAAACTCAGGATTCATCTGATCAAAAGTAATTAAAGGACAATGGTTAATGTTAAAAATTAGAGTTTCTAAATAGGTTATGAATTTATGGACGTTTAGTAGAATCGGAGGGAAATTCGAATTAGTTTGAAATCGCGTGAGGTGGCGGGGGACCCACCCCACTTAAATCACTTAAGACACATGGCAAGCCATTATTCATGATCATCTTCCCCTCCCTTTCTCTCTCTCAAAATCGAGCCTCACCCCCTCCATGGCCAAAAATTGTTTGAAACTTTAATCTCTCCTAACTTCATCAAATCTCAACTGAATCAAGTGATTTTTGTCTTGAAATTTGTTGGAAACAACATTCCAAACCCATTGGTAGTAGTATTAAGCCATGAAACCCACTACATTTTGAGAAACCCCCTTCCCCTCAAACCCGCGGCCATGTGTTGTAGATTTGTGTTCATGGAGTTGTTTGGAGCTCCAATGGTTTAGTATGTCTTGGAGGAGCCTTAGGCCAAGCTATTGAGTAAGTTTCATCACTTTCTATTGGTTGAATTGTTGATTTGAATTTATGAACCCTAGAGTGGTTTTGTTTGATTTGTGTAGCTAGAGAGCTCAAATGGAAATTGTGTATTAGATGAATATGTCTTAGAATGATGTGTTGGAGCTATAAATGCAATAAAATTTATTGGTGAAAAATGAGTTTAACTTAGTGGAAATCTGGATGATGCCAAGACTTTGTGTTGGAGATTGTTGTTAGGATTGTGTAATTGGATGGTTGTAAGGTTGTATGATGTTATAATGGGATTGTATGAGCACTTATGATGATTTCGGCCTAGAGAGAAAAGAGAGGAATGTGATGTTGTAAAATTATTTGGATGATGTGTTGTGTGATAAATGGTAACTAGAAGGGTTGTGTGATGGTTGGAAGGTTGGAAAATCAATGGAAAAATATTGGATAGTGTGGGATTGTGTAATTGAACCTAGAGCAAATTAATTGGCAAAATGATGTTTGAATGATGTAGGATGCAAACTGGCACCTAAAATGGTATTTTGGTAACCTAAGAGTGCCTAAGAAAATTAGAAAGAAAATAAAGTAAAATATTTTGTAAAATAACACTCATTTGGCTGAACCTCACTAGGTGGGGGGAGGAGAATTTGTCATTTTGTGAATTTGATGGTTTACCTTGTTCTAACGATCCGTATATGGTCGTTGTAGATTGTCGTACGTGGATTTGAACCCCGAACCATGAGCTAGGTGGGTCGCCCTTGGTCCCGGACCAAGTGGGATTGTGGTGAGTATCTTGGAACCATGCTTGTAGAACTAGTAACCTGCATGTGTTTGTATGAATGGTAATTAATTGGAAATGTCCTCTGTGTAGGCATTTCTGTTGTGTAACGAGCTCGAAAAATATATTGCATTGGAGTTACGTGGAGAGGATTATAGAGGTAACCTCTTGGTACTGGGGCTTGATCCCCTTGTGTGTTCCACCATGCCCGTTGAGAGTAATGGTAGGAAGTGTATGTAAATAATATAGGATAATATGATCATGCATATTGTATGTGTGTTGGTACATAGGATGTACCGTGTCTCTGGCCAGTAGATGGTTTGCCTTCGGGCGTTACGGACTTCCACTAGATAGGTCTCCGTGAGGGAGTTCCAGTTGACCTGTGGTCGTGGTGAGTGATCCGGATAGGAGCACACTAGGAAGTCTCGGGTGGTTATGGATGGAGGGTGCCTTGATTTGATGTTCTGGGAACACGCCTTGGTTGAAACCCGTATGCTTATATGTCGAGCCAATAGGCTGGACATTGCGTGGTTTTGGCATCGACCATTCCAGCTTCGTCGTATTTTGTATCCCTATGCTCCCTTATTTCACTAAATCCCTTGCTTTATCCCGTTTTCGGATGTTATGTTATGTTATTTATATGCATCGAAGTGAGCCATTGGGTGGAGTATTCTCCAGAACCTCTGGGTTACTGAGATATATTCGTATATCTCACCCCGTCTTGGGGCTTTATTTCAGGAGGTAGCAGTGGAGTTGGAGCGGCGGGCAAGAAGCCCGTAGGATGATTGAGACGTAGGATTATTTATTTTGCATTTTGGTGGCCGTTGGGCCTAGGCTAGACTTAGGGCATGAACATTGCATATGTATTTAGGATGAGGTTATTGTCATATTTGTTCATGCCATTTTTACCTAAGTCTAGTTACATATGGGTTATGTCATTTTGAGGTTTATTTATTATGTTGCATTTGGAGATTTTATTACTCATGATGTAATTTGGATAATTGTAATTATTACATTTGGATCTTGTGTAATATGAAGCATATGTAACATGATGAAAGGGCAATAAGCCTATTTTAGGATTATGCTTATGTGTATGTTTAGAAAATGCATGCAAATGGATCTTGATGATTGAAATATGTTAAGGGTTAATAAAGTAAGCAATGTGATATGAATTGAGTAAATTGATATAAACTGCGATGGGTTGTAAGAGCCCCAAGGCATTGTTGGTCCTTGTGTGTGCCACCCAATTATTATTAGGTACAACTTGAGGTCATAGAACACTTTTGCAAATTTGGGGATTATTGGAAAAAGCAATGAAACTCTGGCGAATTTTCTAAAAATTGGCAGAATTTAGGCGAACTTTGGAAGAGCATATCTCCCTCCACATAGGTCCGATAGGAACATGCCATACGCCGTTTTGAAGCTTGAGATGTTCTCTATCTCATGTAAAAATTTGAGATTTTCTGGATTGGAAGTCGGCCTGTACAAGGCAGAGAACACGGACTGTTCGGTGGGCTACTGCACACTGGGCAGTTCTGAACCGAGTTTGGAAAAATTATTCCCGCTTCATTTCTTGGTCAAATTAGGTTTATGATATGTCAAATTGAAGCTTGACGTGTCTAGTTTGTTGTGTAAAATTATGAGAGAAATTGGTTATGTGAATTGTCCAGAATAATTGATTGAGTGAAGGATGTTTGGAGCTGTTTTGGGGTTGGCTGGCAGATTTGCTTGTCCAACTTCAAACGGCGATATCTGAAGCAAACGAGAACTTTATGACTCATGTGATAGCTTCTTACATAGAAAATTAAGTCTAGAATAACATACAAAAAGATGGAAGTCTTTTCGTATGCGGTTTGCAGAAAATTAAAGACCGAACCATGTTCGGATAGGTAGAAAACGTAAAAGTGAGATTTTAGCTAAGTGGGTTTATGGAAACCCCTTAGTGACTTGAGAGATGTAAAATACGTTATAAAAGTAGGTTTTATTTATTACGCTTTTTATTGTTTTAAACGCTCACGTAATAAACAGAAAATGTTTACTCGCATTTTTATAAATGAACTGCTGTGATTGTAACTGCGTTTAATATCATAATTAATGTTAACAATACCAGCGTACAACAGGCTATTACAGAACACTGCACTGCTATTTGCTCTAGTGCCAAATTGTTGAGCATTAGCCGCTATCTCAGCAATTAACTCTTTTGCCACAACAGGTGTTTTATTTCCCAGGACTCCTCCACTAGCTGCATCTAAAAGGTTCCTATCCATAGGCAGAAACCCTTCATAGAAGTAAACAATCAGGAGATTGTCTGGAATCTAATGATGTGGATAGCTTGCACAAAGCCTTTTAAACTGCTCCCAATACTCATGCATGTTCTCCCCATTAGCCTCCCTTATGTCACTGATCTCCTTTCTGATTGTCGTGGCCTTGGATGAAGGGAAGAACTTCTCTAGAAACAATCTTGACATGTCCTTCCAGCTTACAATGGAGGAAGGTGGCAAGTAGTACAGCCAGTCCTTAGCTCCACTGTCTAAAGAGAAGGGAAAGGCACGCATCTTGATTTGCTCCTCATCCACCCCTGGTGGTTTCATAGTGCTGCAAACTACATGGAACTCCTTCAGATGTTTGTGAGGATCCTCACCTGCAAGACCATGAAATTTGGGAAGCAAGTGTATCAGTCCAGACTTAAGCTCAAAAGGTGCATCAGGGTTAGCATAACGAATAAACAAAGGCTGCTCATTATTAGCATCAAGTGCAGCCAATTGCTTAAGAGTCCTATTATCCATGGTCACAAAATCAAATAAATTACCAAACGAATAAACACTATGTAAAGGACTCGAACAAACAGACTCAATAGACTCAGACTCTAAGGTATGCTCTACTGTAAGTCAACCTACGAGCTCTACTAGCAGCATGCAATGATCTCTCTATCTCAAGGTCATATGCATATAAATCGTCAACACTGGTAGTACTCCTAGTCATGCATCATAGGCAAAGGCATACAGCAGCAAAGTCGCAAAACATACGATAGAACACAAAAATAGCAAACAGAAGCAAAAATAAATCTACGAAAAATACTAAATGACCTCAGAATGCTATTGGACCAACTCTCTTAAACTCTAATTGACCCAACGGACTCAAAAATCAAATAAATTTTTTTTCAAAAAATAAAATAAAATAGTAAACGATTGAATTCGGCTAAAATTGGGCCTCCTCCTTCACGTCACTAATTTTCAGGTCAATCGGAGCACGTTGAACAAGTGCAAAAATACCCGATACGTTTTGAAACGACAAAGAAACACTAAAACGGGTTAGTAAACGACAGAATTTGGCAAATATAGGGTCACCTAATGCCCTTCAATGGAGGTCGCTAGACTCAAGAGAAGAGAGGAGGATGAGTGGCACCTATGGTGATCCCAAGATAAGAGAGATAGCTGCCACACTGATATGTGTTGGCTAGGGTTTCAATGGAGACAATTAGAAAAGAAGAGTTACGAAAAATAAGAAATAAGGGTACTATATATGTGACGCCTCATTAACCTAAAACAAGGTCAAATTAGCGCCCAAATCAAATCTCAATCTTATTGGGTAATTTCTTTAATTTTATCCAATCAATCCAGTTGATTAGTTTTCCAAATTTCAGCCTATTAATTTAATTAATTGGTTTCTTTAATTTTGGTCAATCAATCTAGTTGATTGGTTTCTTTTATTTTCTCCATTTTCATTAAATCTAATCTAATGAATTTATTTAAATTCAAATTTTAAAATTAGAATTAAAATTAATTTTATTTAAATTCAAATTTCAAATTCAAAATTCAAAATTAGAATTGAAATTAATTTTATTAATTTCACATTTAAATTAATTAGGTTACATCATTGATCAAGTCCAACTTGGCCCAAGATGCCATTTACCCTCAAATCCCATATGCTAGAATTCAAGACAACTTAAGGTATTTGTGTATGACCCATCGCGCCCAACATAGCCATTGACATAAATGAGCTTGGGCCCATTATGCCCAATCCATCTAATGACAACACAGAGCAATAACAATGCTTTGTTGTCCCAGAGCTAGTTGAGTTCATCGAATGATCACCCTGTTATACCTATTTGGTTACCATGTGAATTATCCTTTCATTTTGGTTATTTGTCCCATTGACATAGGTCAAGGAAAACGTATCAACCCCCGCGGTCTAGGGTTAGCTTTTGCCGAAATAGGGAATATTCATTTACGGACTCTAAAGAGCGGGTCATCTTATGACTCCTTTACTATGCATAGATTCCCGAGTCCCATAAATGTCATCCTAATTTCACCGGTCTACGGATAACTTAATCTCTCCTAGAGATTGACAAATTCCTTCAGCTTGTCATACTAGCCTTGAGTCCTTAGGGCATGCCTAAGAGTATATCTACGAGTCTCCATATTTCAGGCAGACAAGATATACAATCAAAGCAAGCCTTCCAGAGCACAAGTCTATAAGACAACATCGATTATGAGGAAAGGCACATCTAAATAATAAGAGACATTACATATTGATACTTGACGCGAGCTGTCGAACTCGCACAAATTAAAAATTATTTTTATTTAGGGTTCAGAAAATTCTGCAGTAAAGTGGAAACCCTAAGTCGTCTCTCAAGGAAATTGTTTTGGTAAAAATCGCTTATGAAAACAAAAAATAAAAAGGGGGTTTTGGATTTCGGTTGAATAATTAAAAGACAGAATATAAAAATTGGGATTAAAAATTCGTGATTAGAAATTAACCAACCTAAGGCTAAGGTTCCTTGGATGTCCTTCCTTGGATAAAAATTACCAAATTCGCGATTAATCTCAATTGAATCAGAATCCTTATTTTCAATTGAGAACAATATGATCATCAAATCTGATGATCATTCTTTCTCCATAATCGCAATCGCGAATCTCAGATCGAATATCCATAATCGCACGATATCGATCTGAGTTAGGGAAAAGAAACAAATCTGGTTAGAGAATGATCACAAATCCTCTAAACAGATCCATGGAATCCCTTCCCCTTAGGTTGATTAAAGGGGTTTTAGCCTAGAATGGCTAGGATAAAAATGATTAAAAATTAAAATAAAATAAAAATAAGAAGAAGAAAAAGACGAAGAACGCGAAGAACGCTTCAGAGAAAATCCTTTGATCCCAAAATTCGAAAATTACAGAATGATGAAAAGTTTCCTACTCTACCGTCATATACCCCTATCCAAATCGGGTTATGGCTCAACTCAGATCGGCCCATCTGTCTATAATACAAAATAAAATAAATAAAATAAAATAAAACTAAAACTTGGCTTTGGGCCACTTAAGTAATTGGGTTTTAATTTAAATTACAAGTCCAGTAATAAAATAAAACTTCAGCAAAACGCGTCCAACTTGGCATCCGAAATCGACTAGCTTCCAGTCCAAATTGGGCTTTGAGCTCTTCATAAGAATTGTAGCCCTCTGCGTTATCTGAAAATTCCAACAAGAACGGAGTCAGTCCAACAACTGTGGACCGCGATATGGCCAAAATACAAAAGTAACGTAAAGTTGAGAAATTCTGACGAAAATAAATTAAACCCAATCAAAAACTAAAAATCTAAATTAACTTTAAAAATCATTATTTTATTCAAATAAATCCTAAAAATACTAATCAAGAGTAACAAATAAGTGTAATAAAATATGAGTTATCAATACTATCTATGAAATTTCCTTATAGTGTCTCTTTTTGGGTCAGTTCAGTGCGAGCTATTATCCAATAGGTCCACCCACGAGTCAGCTAAGACATCTCCATGTCTGTAGCTCATGAGGACTCTACCTTGTATATCCATGCAAGTAGCTGAGTCGTGCTAGTTTTACCCGAGATCATTGGAATGCCCATTCACGGTATCTCTAGACTAGGAGCATATTTTTGGCAATAGACGTGTGGTGTTATTGAGCCCTCATGATCATGATCCCTATCACAGATCCTCAATATGACACTTGTTCCATTGCAAGGGCTTTATCCAGTTCTTCATATTCAATATAAACATATAATATTTGAGACATGTAATATGAAACAAGATAAAGAATGCTTTTATTCATAAAATTTGTTCATAATAATAAAGAAGCACATGGGTCCATCTGACTCTTTGATTGTCTCTAGGACACCTATATACTAACATGAGGCTACACCCAAAATTGCGAAATAGGACAATCTTCACACATTTGGAAATTTGGCATGATATGCAACTTATAATTGTCCTATATTTTAGGGAAGTGTGAGGGACATCCTAAGCTTCAAAATGAGGGGCCATACACCTCATTTGGCCAAGTATTGAGAGAAATATGACTCTCCAAAGTCAGAGGTAAAACCTGTAACTTTTTAAGAAATTTGGGCAGCATGACCTTTGTTTGTTTAACTTACAACCTTTATCAAATGGATACCTAATTGACATTAGAATGGCATCCAAAGGCCCAACAAAACCTTGGTGCACTTACATCCTTCATTCAAGTCATGTTATGTTCATTACCTAATAGTCAATTTATTAACCACAAGTTGCTTGGATTACAAGATACATATCTTCCATCACAAATTCATCTCCTAATTCTAGCATTCATAAACACCATACAACATCAATTATCCTAATAGGCCTAAGCCCTTCCATCATGCATGTTAGTATATGGGTGTCCTAGAGACAATCTTTTTGATTAAATAAGGACATAAAATGTAGACCTTTTTATCGCAAATAAATAATAAGCACTATTTATCCTGTTTCATATTTTGTCTCGATATTATTGTTAATATATTATGAATAAACTAGATAAACCCCTTGGAATAGAACAGGTAATTCTTGAGTATCTGGGATGAGATCACGATTATGAGGATTCAAGGATACCGCACGTTTACTCCTAATTTTATGTTCCTAGTCTAGAGACACTGAGAATGGGGATCAGTGATCTCGGGTAAGACTAGCACGACTTATCTACTTGTATTTGGATACAAGGTAAAGACCTCATCTGCTACAGATATGGAGATGTCTTAGCAAAAGTCATGGATGGACCTATAAGGGTATAGCTCGCACTGAACAGAACCACAAAGAGACTCTATGAGAAAATCTCACAGAGAGTATCATTAGAGTAGTCTCTTTATATTTAGGTATGTCTTTCCTTAGACCATAAGTTATTACCTAGACTATGTTCTAGAAGGCACGCTTTGATTGTATACCTCGTCTGCCTGAAACAAGGAGACTCATAGGTACACTGTTGGGCTTATCCTGAAAGAGCACAGGGCTAGGGTGATAAGCTGAAGGAATTCGTCAAATCTCTGTGAGAGATTAGGTTATCTGTAAACCGGAGAAATCGGGATGACATTTACAAGGACTCAGGAATCTATGCATAGTAAAAGAGATCATGAGATGATCTACCGTTAGAGTCAGTAAATTGAAGATTCCATATTTCGAATAAAGCTTACCCTAAACCGCAAGGGTTGATACGTTTCCTTACCCTAGGTTTAATGGGAAGCTAACCGAAACGAAAGGAAATACATACGACAACCAAATATGTGTAATAGGATGATTATGTCATTAACCTAACTAGCTCTGGGGCAACAAAGCATTGCTAGTGCTCTGTGTTGTCATTAGATGGGTTGTGGGCTTGTTGGGCCCAAGCCCATTTATGTCAGTGGCTATGTTGGGTCTAATGGGTCACACACTAACACCTTATTGTCATGATAATTTAGCATTAAAGGTATTGGGCCTAATAATGGTTGTTAGCCCAAGAAGAAGTTTGGAAGCCCACCAAAAGGGAAAAGGGCGCATGGATCATGTAATGGGCTTGGATGGTCCAAGACATTACTAATTAATTTAATTAGTTAAATTAATTATTAAATATTTCAATTTTGAATTTGAAAATTTTGAATTTTGAATTTTGAATTTTGAATTTTGAATTTTGAATTTAAATTTTGAAATTCGAATTTTGAATTTGAAATTTGAAATTTGAATTTTGAATTTGAATTTTGAATTTAAATGTTTGAACGTTTGAATTTAAATGTTTGAATTGGCTATGAAAAGTTGTTTTATAACAAAAAGATAAGATCTTGTTGGAACAAATCCCAAGTATCAAGAGGAGATCTTTGGGCATCATCCAAGGCTGATTTTGGGGTCTTATGATAGTCATAGGATCAACCAAATGAGCTCCAATCAGATTTGGTTTGTTGAGAGAATAAGTGAGTGAGTTTGTTCAAGTTTGAATGCAACTGCTCAACGTATCTGGACTATTTTGAGGCTAAATGGGGTGCACCATATGGCTGGCCATATGATGGTTGTTAAGTCAGATTTTTGTTGAGATATGCACTTGATATCATGAGGATATGATAGGAGGTTGTTGGCAAGATTTGTTTTGCAACAACTCCACTCATTCCTCTCCTAGTGTGCGCTACATAGGGCTGATTTTGAGCGAAGAAATCAGATTTTTATTCACTCATTCTCTCATCTCCTTTGGTCATCCTTTTGTGAGGTTTTTCTTAAGAGAGTTTTGAAAATTACCTAGCTCTTTCTAAGTGAATTCCATGCGCCACTTTTGTGTTTTTTCTTGCTGAAAATTCACTCATCTAAACACTGTGAAACCTTGCCTCCTACCTCTCCATTAGGGACGCCTAGCTTGCCTCCCTTGGTGTTCATTGGTGGCCTTGAAGAAGAGTTCTTCCGTCTTGACAAAGGGTGGTGTGGATCAACATTAGAGGGCTTGTATCTTCAAGCCTCACCTTGATCATCTTCAAGTTTTGGAAAGCAAACAAGGTAACATCCATGTCCTAAAGCATGTTTCTTGATATAGTATGTGTAATTCCGCTTTGAAAATTTTGTTTTCATCCTCACATGCCTATAGCCTTCAAGGCCATTTTCTTTCAATGCATACATTAATATTATATAACCACTTGCATGATCATATTATAATTACACTATTGCATCAAACAACTTCTAACCACTACCCCAATGGGCATGGTGGAGCACACACGGTGATTAACCCTATTACCAAGAGATTACCTTTTTGAAGCTCCCATGCTAGGTAGCTTCAAACACAAGTTACCCCGTAACTTTCTCCAACGAAGAAATGCCTACACAAAAGGTCATTTTCCAACATTTAGCACCAAATTGACAACATAAATGGTCATCCAATCAATCATGCATAAAGTGATCCAATCATTTACCAATATCCTTTTAGTCAAGGACCACAGGTATAACAACCCATATCAATAAGTATATGAAATTAAGGATTTAAGTGAGTTTGATATGTTAATCATGAAATTATCATGATATTAATTATGGGAATTTCATTTATGCCAAGCAAGTCAATTAGGAACTTATTAGTAATATTTGGATGTTAAGGTTAAAATTGGAAATTATGAGACAGTTTAGGTACCATCTTGCAAATTAGTGAAACTTAGTCTAAACTAGATTCTGAAAGTAAAATCAAATTCTTTAGGAAATTTCATGAATTTTAAGTGGTATAAAGGTATGTCAATTATGAGTAGAATAATTATTAAAAATAAGTTGAGATTAGAGAAAATGAAAAATAGTAGAGTTATTGAGTTAATTGCATATGGTAATGTTATCATTGCATATGGTATTAAGCGCAGTTACAATCACAGTAATTGAGTTAATTAAATTACGGGTAAACTCTTTCTTTTATTACATTCTTTTTTTTAAACATTAACCATTTCTATAATCAATTAAAAACAACACCGTAATTGTAAATGCAAAACTTGCGGAAGCATAAAACTTATTTATTATAACCACACTAAGCAATACCATTAAATCTAGGTTATAAAACGACAATTTTTTCAAAATTTTTCACAGTGGGATTGGGCATAATCAGACAGAAGCTACAAAATGGATCCCCTGTTTTTAGGAATCAATTCCCATCCATAGGAATCGATTCCCAGCCCTCACAGTGGCTGAAATTCACGTGCTCTGCCTCAGGGAATAGATTCCCAACAGCAGGGATCCATGATTTCATTCCTATCACTTTAATACTTACTATAACCCATGTACCATTACTAATGTAGGCTCTAGGCCCTTCCATCATGCATATTCATTATGTAATGCATCATTTACAATGTTTCCAAATTCTAATGCCATTTAAACATCAAGTGGTCACTTTACATCATAAGACTCCAAATGCCTCAAAACATAAAATATGTGGCCATGGAAAAGTCTCATACTCACCAAAATACAAATATAAACAAGAGGCATAAATGTACATCAACTACATAGACTTAGAATCTAGTCATGAACACCCAAAAGCAGGGAAATCTCAACATGCAATATGTTCATGATCTAAGTCCCAAAATGCTAAATGTCATACTATGTGCATCAAATAAACTCCTCCAAAATGCCATGCTATCTATATGCACATCATGATCTAACTCCTCCACTAAGCAGGCCTCTTGCCCGATTGTCCTCTATGCTCACAATAACCTGAAATGATGTCCCCAAATGCGGGGTGAGATATACAAATATATCTTAGTAAACCAAGGGTACTAGAGGATCACTCCACCCTATGGCTCACTCAATGTGCAACAAATAGCATCATGTAAAATGCATAACATACAAAATCACCAAACCACTGGGCACAATCCAAGATCATTCGCATAAGGATTCTGTTCAAGAACCCCATCATATAACTCCCGGGAAGCTTCCTGGTGCCTCTCTCATAGATGAGACGACCCCATGGCAAAACTCAACTAGAACTCCTCATGAGCCCTATTCAGCGGAAGTCCCACGTTTGGATCATCCTGGTGCCGCTCCCAGAGTCGGCCCCATGGCAAAACCCGACCGGAATCCCCAAAGGATATCTCCAGTGAAAGTCCAAACCACACACATCTACTGGCCAAAGATCACAAATATTTCACACAAACAAGTAACAATGCATGAACATACATTTCCGCACAATGTCACAAAGCACAAAATCCAACCACCACCTTCCACTAGGTGTGGTGGAGCACACAAGGGAATAAAACCCAAGTTCCAATAGTTTAACTCAACTCCAAAGGAAACTCCAACACGTATGCTCCAAGTTCAATCCTCCACTATTGCGTCCGTGAGAGGCAACCTATATTGATCAACAACCATGATCATCAACACATACATTACCATAAATTCAAATACACAACAATAATGCCCCACCTAATTTCATAGGCCTAAAGGTTATCTCACATTCATTCCAACTAGCTCAACCCTTTTAATCATCCATCTAACTCACTAATCCACCAATTATGCACCAAAGCATCAACCATTGCTTAAACCACATTTTTCACATCATTTTTTCCTAAATTCTTTCTATGGTTCGAATTCTTCAAGAGGCATAAACCAAGACTTTCAATTCAATTTAACACTAACACATATCATACAATCCTATTATTAATTCATACCAATGCTTCGTAATTCAATTATCCAATCCCATCATCATGCCAATTCATAAAGTCTTGAAAACTCATCACAAAATTGCCTAAGTTAAAATTTCCAAATCACAATAACTTTATTACATCAATCATCATCATTTATCATTCTAAGCATTAAATTCCAAAGGAGACATACCATTTAATGTTCCTAACTACCATAACTCAACACACATCATCAAAACCTTTACTAATTTTATGATCTCATAGAAAACTCAATGAGAGTAAGAAATCTTACCACCAATAGCTTCCTAGGGTCCAAGGGAGTGATCTCCAACCAATGGATCAACTCAAAAGTCATAAAAAATTCTCCAAAATACACAAAATTTCATGGTTGATTTATAGGGTTTTCTCCCTCCACAATGCTCCTCACAAAATGCTATGTACATGAAAGTCATTCACAAGAGGGTGGGAAACAACTTTGTAGTTGGAAGTTCCCCCTAAAAGTGGCTAGAAAAGAAGTTGGAAATCAAAGTTTCAAAACCCCTTAACCATGGAGGAAACTCACAGGAGGAAGAAGAGGTGAGGAGAGAGAAAGGTGAGGAAAATCTGATTTTTGAATCACTTTGTTCACTTAAATCACTTAAGTGGGTCCCACACGTTAATTAATTTTCTTAAATCACTCAATTTAACCCACAAATTCATAACCTACGTATTTTTCTCGTTCATGTCATATTTTTACTTCCTAAAAATTCTGATCATAATTTCACGTTTAACGGTACAATTATACTGCAGTATTTTACACTAGTAAAATCACTATTCATCGAATTTTCTGAAACTTGCCTAACCACTCGATTTTTCATCCAGAATCCATTTTCGGCCTTATTTTTATCATTTGAGGCTTTCTGCTCAATTTTCTTGCCTAGGGATACGTGTTTGGTAAATTACCATTTTGCCCTTTTTACGTATTTTGACCCTAATTTCAGGATTTTCACTAATCCTACCGTTTTAGCCATTTTTTCCAAAAATCCTATTTTATGAAACTTATAGTATAAGATCATGTGATCATAGCCTTGGTCTTAGAACATCTATAGGAGTTCAAATGAGTGAGTATGACCACCTTTAGCCACGAGCTACTTGCTGCCTCCTTGAAAAAGGATGATTTTTTTTAAGTTCATTCGGTTCTAAGTTGATTTTTGGGTCCCGTTAACCTATCTAAGGTATAAACTCATAATTTCTACTATTAGAATTCTTAAATTAACCTTTTGTCTATCAATTTATGGGTCTTTTATAAAAATGATTTTTAAGAATTCATATGGTCTTGTATGATGGTTTTTATGAAGTTTTAGTGTTTGTATAGGTTTTTAATCGGTAAAAGTCTAAGTTGAACGGTTTAGAAATGAAAAAGGATGGTCTGAAATCATGTGATTTTTAGACTATATGATGTAATGCTAAGTAAGTTAAAGATTTTTATAAGTTGTATTAAGATTATTTTATGTTGTTTTAAGAGATAAGTTATGGTTAAGTTAAGTTAAAAGGTAGGAAAATTGTAAGTCTTTTGCTAAGTCTATGTTTTGAATGTGTTAATATTTTTCAGTAGAAAGTCTATGTTATGTTAATATGGGAAGTGTAGATGTTTAATATAGAGACTTGTTGGGTGGCATAAATGAATGAGTAAGATTATATAAGTATGGAAGATTTCAAACTATGCATGGAAAACTTAGATTTTTACAAGTTTAAGAAAGTTTTGGATTGATAGTTAATGATGTCCATGTTTATGTATTTTAGTTTGGAATCAAGAGAAGTGAGTTAAGCAGATCAATTTCAAGTATTAAGTATAAGGAAAGTTGCTTACAGATAAGCTTTTGGTTTAAGGAGTTTTTATAACACCTCGTATTTCTAAATATATATTTTATATGATAATGTTGATAGAAAGGGTAGGATTAGTGAAAATCCAAAAAATTGAGCCATAATACGTAGAAAGGGGAAAATGGTAATTTACCAAACACGTATCCCTAAGCATAACAAATTGAGTAAAAGGTCTCCAACGGTAAAAATAATGTCAGAAATGGATTCAGGACGAAAAATCGAGTGGATAGACAAGTTTCAGAAAATTTGATGAATAGTGATTTTACTGGTGTAAAAATACTGCGGTATAATTGTACAGATAAGCGCAAAAATATTATCAGTATTTTTAGGAAACAAAAATATGACCCGAACGAGAAAAATACGTAGGTTATGAATTTGTGATTTAAATTAGGTGATTGATTAAAGTTAAATCGCATGTGGGACCCACCTGTGGTCTAAGTGACTTAAGTGACCCTTCTTATTAGAAAATATGACACTCTCTCTCCTATTCTCTTCTTCTCTCCCGCGGGTCTCCTCTCCTCCACAGCCAAAACCTTGCAAATTCCTTTCTCTTGTAACTTCATCATCCAATCACCAAATCAAGTCAAGTTGGTCATGAAAATTGCTGGAAAACACCTTCCAAACACATTGGTGGTAGTATTAAGCCTTGAAAACCACTAGATTTTGAGAGATACCTCCCCTAAAACCGCGGCCCTTGGTGTGAGATTTGTGTTCATGGAGTTGTTTGGAGCTCCAAGGGTTTAGTATGATGTGGAGGAGCCCTAGATCGACCTCTTGAGTAAGTTTTAACACTTTCCATTGATTGATTCATGAGATTTATGATTTGTTCCCTAGAGTGAAATTGTGTGATTGGTGTAGTTAGAGAGCTCAATTGAAAAATGTGTATTAGATGAATATGTCTTAGAATGATGTGTTAGAGCCATAAATGCAATAAAAATTATTGGTGAGAATGTGTTCATAACTTAGTGAAATTGGTGGAAAATGATGGAAAAATGTTGGTTGTAATCATAAATGTGGTGGTTGTAAATAAATGATAGGTTGTTGGTATGAAGTAATGATAGGATTATATGATGTGTATGAAAGTTCGAAATGGCCTTGAAGGCTGATGCATGCAAAAAGGAAAAACAAAATTTTTCTTTGCGGAATATACATGCACATCAAGATCATGTTTTAGGAAAGCATGATGTTACCTTGCTCGTGAAATCACCAGATGATCAAGGCCGGTCTGAAGGGTTCAGACCCTCTAACGTTGATCCACACCACCCACTCGTCTAGGTGCAAGAACTCCTTCTTGTGAAGCTACCGTATGATCACCACAAAGAGGCTTGCTAGGCGCTCTATGTGTGAAGATGGAGGCTAGGTGAAAGTGTTTGAAAAAGTGAAGCTCTCAATGTGAAAGCTTCACAAGTGGCGCAGGAGAGAGGAGAGAATAGGCTAGGTTTTCAGAAAAACCCTTGGAGGAACAACTGAACACTTAGGCACATAAGAGGAGAGTATTTAAAATAAAATACCAATCAGATTTTTCTCCTAAAAATCTGATCATTAGGCGCCAGATAGGAGAGAGAGAAGTGGACCTGTTTTATTTCAAAAATTGCTAACATGCTCCTAGAATATTCTCTTGAGAATTGGTTCAAAACCTATTCAAAATTCTGATCAGAAATCTTCATAAGATCAGCTATATGGTGCGCCCCATATAGCCCAAAAAGGTGACCAGATACATCTGAGTAGATGCATTCAAATTTGAATCAACTCACTCAGATTTTCTCCCAACTGACTGAATCTTCTGGAGCTGATTTTGATGAGCAAATCTTGCTCACCAACAACCCAAATCAGCGCCATATATGGCCTTGGATCTTGTCCAAAAGATTCTCTCATGATACTAGTGATTTGTTCCAACAAGATCTCATCTTATCCTTTTGTTATGAAACAACCTTTCATAGGCAATTCAAATTCAAATTCAAATATTTGAATTCAAACATTCAAATATTCAAATTCAAATGTTCAAACATTCAAATTCAAAATTCAAATTCAAAATTCAAATTTTCAAATTTCAAAATTCAAATTTCAAAATTCGAATTCAAAATCCAAATTTCAAAATTCCAATTTCAAATTCAAAATTCGAATTTCGAAATTCAAATTCAAAATTCAAAATTTCAAAATTCAAAATTTAAATGTTTGATAATTAATTTAACTAATTAAATTAATTAGTAATGTCTTGGACTATCCAAGCCCATTACAATGAACCAAGCGCCATCCACCCCTTTAGGTGGAGTTCCAAACAACTTCTTGGGCTAATAACTATTATTAGGCCCAATACCTTTAATGCTAGAGCATCTAGACAATTAGGTGTTTATGTGTGACCCATTAGGTCTAACTTAGCCACTGACATAAATGGGCTTGGGCCCAATAAGCCCACAACCCATCTAATGACAACACAGAGCACTAGCAATGCTTTGTTGCCCCAGAACTAGTTAGATTAATGATTTGATCATCCTATTAAACATATTTGGTTGCCGTACATATTTCCTTTCGTCTCGGTTACCTTCCCATAAAACCTAGGGTAAGGAAGCGTATCAACCCCTGCGGTTTAGGGTAAGCTTTATTCGAAATTAGGGAATCTTCAATTTACAGACTCTAAAGGCAGATCATCTCATGATCTCTTTTACTATGCATAGATTCCCGAGTCCCTGTAAATGTCATCCCGATTTCTCCGATTTACAGATAACCTAATCTCTCACAGAGATTTGATGAATTCCTTCAGCTTATCACCCTAGCCTTGTGTTCTTTCAGGACAAGCCCAACAGTATACCTATGAGTCTCCATGTTTCAGGCAGACGAGGTGCACAGTCAAAGCATGCCTTCTAGAACATAGTCTAGGTAATAACTTCTGGTCTTAGGAAAGACATACCCAAATATAAAGAGACTACTCTAATGATACTCTCTGTGAGAGTTCCTCATAGAGTCTCTTTGCGGGTCCGTTCAGTGCGATCTATACCCTTATAGGTCCACCCACAACTTTAGCTAAGTCATCTCCATATCTGTAGCACATGAGGTCTATACCTTGTATCCTTATACAAATAGATAAGTCGTGCTAGTCTTACCCGAGATTACTGACCCCATTCTCAGTATCTCTAGACTAGGAACATAAAATTAGGAATGAACATCTGGTATTCTTGAATCCTCATGATTGTGATCTCATCGCAGATACTCAAGAGATACCTATTTTATTCAACGGGGTTCATCAAGTTATTCATAATATATTAATATTAATATCGAGACATAATTATGAAACAAGATAAAGAGTGCTTTTATTTATTTGCGACAATATTAAAAAGGTCTACATCTCTGTCCTTATTTAATCATAAGATTGTCTCTAGGACACCCAAATACTAACAAGCTCCCACTTGGCCTAGAGCCAATCAGACCTAAGTCGTATACCCAAAGCCTCATAATGACTATCATGTTTTCTCTGAGAAACAGCCTTTGTCAGAGAATCGGCCAGGTTATCATCTGTGGGAACATAATCCATCTTTACATCCATTCTATCAATGATTTCTCTAATCATGTGATATCTGCGGAGCACGTGCTTAGATCTTTGATGAGACCTAGGTTCCTTTGACTGCGCAATGGCTCCAGTGTTGTCGTACAGCAACTGTATGGGCTCATCCACGCTTGGAACCACCCTAAGTTCAGATATGAACTTCTTGATCCACACGGCCTCCTTAGCCGCTTCTGAAGCAGCTATGTATTCAGCTTCTGTCGTTGAATCTGTTGTTGTCTCCTGCTTGGAACTCTTCCAAGATACTGCCCCACCATTTAAGGTGAATACGAACCCTGACTGTGACTTGCAGTCATCTTTATCACTCTGAAAGCTGGCATCAGTGAACCCTTTCACTGTAAGCTCATTAACCCCACCATAGACCAAAAATGCATCCTTAGTTCTTCTCAAGTATTTAAGGATAGTCTTGACTGCCGTCCAGTGACCCTCTCTAGGGTCAGACTGGTATCTGCTCGTAATGCTTAAAGCATATGAGACATCTGGTCTCGTACATATCATGGCATACATGATGGACCCAATAGCCGAAGCGTATGGAATTCCACCCATGCGATCCTTCTCAGGCTGTGACTTAGGACACATAGCCTTTGAAAGATGTATCTGATGATTGACAGGTGGAAAACCCTTTTTCGATCCTTCCATGCTAAACCTCTTTAGCATCTTGTCAATGTACGTGGATTGAGATAAACCCAGCAGCCTGTTTGATCTATCTCTATAGATCTTTATACCAAGTACAAAGGCCGTCTCTCCCAAATCCTTCATGGTGAAGCTTTCTGAAAGCCACTCTTTCGTTGTTTGTAATGTGGGGATGTCATTTCCTATAAGCAATATGTCATCTACATAAAGCACTAGGAAGACAACATTACTCCCACTAACCTTCCTGTAAACACAAGGTTCATCCTCGTTCTTGATGAAACCGTTACTCCTAACGACCTCATCAAAACGAATATTCCAACTTCTTGATGCTTGCTTTAGCCCATATATCGACCTTTGAAGTTTGCATACCATATGCTCCTGATCTTTGATTACAAAGCCTTCAGGTTGTGTCATGTACACTTCCTCCTTCAAGAACTCATTCAAGAAGGCGGTCTTGACATCCATTTGCCAAATTTCATAGTCGTGATATGCTGCTATTGCAAGCATGATCCTTATAGATTTGATCATGGCAACTGGTGAGAAAGTTTCATCATAGTCAACTCCTTGTCTTTGACGATACCCTTTCGCCACCAACCTAGCTTTGTAGGTCTGAACGTTGCCATCTGCATCAGTCTTTCTTTTAAAGACCCATTTATTACCGATAGGAACTATTCCTTGCGGTTTAGGAACCAAGGTCCATACCTTGTTCTGATACATCGAATCCATTTCAGATTCCATGGCTTCAAGCCATCTAGAAGAGTCAACATCCTTGACTGCCTCTTCGTAGTTACTTGGTTCATCATCCTCGACGGTTTGCTGATTCTCAATCACAAACCCATACCTCTCAGGTGGATGGATGCCCCTCGTTAACCTACAGAGTTGTGCGTTTACTTCTCCATTGGAGAACGTCGTCTGCGGAGCAGACTTGGGTTCCTCAATCTATTCATGTGGTTCTTGAACTTCTTCAAGATCAATCTTACTCCCACTGGCTCCTTGAGAGATCAAATCCTTCTCAAGGAACTCATCATTCTTTGACACAAACACTTTGTGTTCTTCCATGGAGTAAAAGTAGTATCCCTTAGTACCTTTGGGATACCCCACAAATAGACATTTAGTACTCTTAGCACTAAGCTTGTCTGATGCCAACGCTTTAACATAAGCTGGCGATCCCCATACCCTGAGGTAACTCAGGTTGGGTCTCTTACCATTCCATATCTCATATGGTGTGGTCTGAACAGATTTTGACGGTACCCTATTTAGAAGGTATGCCGTTGTGTCAAGGGCATATCCCCAAAACGATTTTGGAAGTTAAGTCTCACTCATCATAGACCTGACCATGTCTAACAAGGTCATGTTTCTCCTTTCGGAGACACCATTTTGGTGTGGTGTGTAAGGTGCAGTAAACTGCGAGAGAATTCCATTCTCTCTCAGATAATCCTGAAACTCATGGCTCAGATATTCACCACCACGATCTGATCGTAATGTCTTAATCATCTTGCCACGCTGTTTCTCTACTTCATTCCTAAACTCCTTGAACTTTTCAAAGGCTTCAGATTTATATCTCATTAGGTACACGTACCCAAATCTTGATTTGTCATCAGTAAAGGTAATGAAATAGGAGTATCCTCCTCTAGCCTATATAGACATTGGCCCACAAACATCAGTGTGAATGAGTTCTAATAACTCACTAGCCCTATGACTTTCTAGCCCCTTGGGCTTGTGATAAGTCATTTTCCCAGCTAGACAAGATTCACATTGTCCATAGGATTCCAAATCCAAGGAATCTAGGTATCCATTTGCATGCATCCTAGACAATCTTGTTTCATTTATGTGCCCTAGTCTACAGTGCCAAAGATATGATTGATTATCCATCCTAGGTCGTTTCACATCTATTTTGAGCATTTCAGTTCCCATTTCCAGAACATACAATCCATTTATTAAGGTAGCAATACCATAAACAATATCATTCATAATGATAGAAAATGTACCATTCTTAATACTGAAAATAAATCCATCTTGTTCTAAACAAGAAATTGAAATAATGTTTCTAGAAATACTTGGAACATAAAAGACATTTATTCAAATGCAAAATAAGGCCCGTAGGCAAAATGAGGTCGGATTTTCCAATAGAATGAGCAGCAACCCTTGCTCCATTTCCAACGCGGAGGTCCACCTCGTTCCTCTCCAATCTCCTGGGGCTCCTAAGTACCTGCAACATATTGCAGATGTGAGAACCACAACTGGTATCCAATACCCATGAAGTAGGATTAGCACATGAATAATTTATCTCAATCATGAAAATACCTGAGGTAGAAGCATCACCATGCTTCTTGTCCTTCACACTCTTCAGGTAGTCTGGACAGTTCCTCTTCCAATGGCTTTTCTTGCCACAATGGAAGCACTCAGCATCGCCTTTGTCCTTGGATGCTTTCTTACCCTTCTTGTTGCCCTTCTTCTTCTTGGATTTTCCTTTGGGCTTAAGGGAGTCACCTTTAGTAGGCCCCTTACCCTTAGCCTTGCTAGGCCCACCAATCAGAAGAGCTTGTGTCTTATCCTTCTTGATAGACACTTCAAAAGTTGTTAACATACTTAACAACTCAGGCAAGCTCACTTGCATCCCATGCATGTGGTAATTCATGATGAATTGACTAAAGGAAGGTGGAAGTGAGGTGAGCACTAAGTCATTACTTAGTTCGGCATCCATGATAAAGCCTAGATTTCCTAGCTTCTCAATCAGACCGATCATCTTAAGAATATGACTGCCAACAGACATGCTCTCAGACATCCTGCAAGAGAACAATTCTCTTGAGGCCTCATACCTCTCATGCCTGCCTTTAATGTCATACAACTCCTTAAGATGTAAGACAATAAAGGGAGCATCCATATGCTCATGCTGCTTTTGCAGTTCAGGCGACATGGATGCCAACATGATGCAGACAGCCAACACATTGTCATCCATGTGCTGTTTGTGGGCCTCGAAATCAAATTTCGCGAACCCATCTTCCCCTTCCCTAGGAGCTACGGGTAATTCAACATCTAGGACGTAAGCAATCTTTTCGGCCCTTAGAACAATTCTTAGGTTCCGATACCAGTCCATAAAATTTGGATCGGTCAGCTTGTTCGTATCAAGTATGGAGCGCAGTGACAGTGTATTAGTCATACTAATTAACTGAAAAATGTAAAGATAAAAATTAATTAATATTTGGACATGTAGTACAAACAAATTATTAAAGACTTTTATTAATTTGTCCCTCCCACTATTTTATCTAAGTCAATGACCCTTCCTTTTGACTTAGGGTTATTCCACTTTTAGAATTTACCTTAGTGGGATTAAGAATGCGATTATTTAAATAATGGATTGATCTTTATCAATGGTATCTCATACCCTTTCTTAACATTAGGTTGACAACTCCTTGTCACTTAGTGGTGCATCTCATGCAACCAACCTAGCACTATTACCCTAAGCACATAAGTCCGGCTGGGCCTGCAGCTTATGTCTTAGTTAAGCACTAACCAGCACCCCAAGTGTCTTACACTTCTAATACTACTCTTACTCAACGAAACAGTGGGTCCCAACTGGGTTGTAGAGCACCACTATTTAGATGAGGTTTGAGTAATATTGGTGGTGGGAGGTAATCATGCGCTTAATAATTTTATTCCTTTTAAGGGTTCATTTTATTAAGGGTATCTAACGGTTTAAACTAGTCGCAATTGGACTTGCATAATAATCATACAAACACGATTTAGTCCAACTCATGCATACTAGACGTCATAAGCCATAAAGCATACATATCGCGATACTCTATCTCATGCATACTAGTCGTATAATAACATACATGCAAATAAAACAATTTTATTTTGAGATAGTCATGGTGCTCGCTCTTTTGTCCATCTTGCTTCTCAAGCC